>NC_056728.1:1870334250-1870411750 GCF_019279795.1 Protopterus annectens
TAAATCTATGTCAAACCCAGAGCTGTTGGACATGCTACACCTAAAGAAATCCCAATCCCTCAGAGATGCACGCTCTAGGGACCTAAACCTTGTCACCACAATAAACATGACATGCTGGAGGGATAGATTCCTATCCCAGAGACTTCCCATACTCTGGAACAGGCTACCCATCTATGTCAAGCAAAGTTCTTCATTAGCACTCTTCAAGAAAAATCTTGATGAGTGGATGGGAAATAGGAAATACACCCCGGGGATCACTTCTGTGTCTCTGCTCATCAGTGGCACAGGAAAATAATCTCTTTCTTGAGTAGTGAAGCCAGGAACCTTGTTGGCTAGGCTTGCATAGGTCCTTGGGCCGATAGTCTAGTACCTACCTATGAACCTACGAACATGGCTACAACAAGTTACCTGTAAGCCATTTCAGCTGTAAGGTACCAGGATGATTTCTCTTACATGTCATGCAGAACAGTCAGTCTACCCACAGGAACGCAACGTGCATGGAAGCACTAAATATTCAATGATTATATATATATATATATATATATATATATATATATATATATATATATATATATATATATATATATATACATATATATATATATATATATATATATATATATATATATTTATATATATATATATATATATATATATATATATACACACATACATACATATATGTATATACACATACATACACATTTAAATATATAAATACTTATAGATATATATATAAAAGAGTATATATATATATATATATATATATATATATATATATATATATATAGCAGGTACACAGCATATCAAACAGCCATTATTCCTACACTTGCCACCTTTTGAAATGGCCAATGTTTGATTCCCTTCCTACAAATGATAATTATTGCATGAAACATATAGTCACACACAATACAAATCACAAGACACCACACCCAAGTTTGCATATGTAGAAATGTTTATTTGTGTACTATTTCAGTTGTTTATGCCATTTCTTATAGCAGGTGTTTGAAATACATAATAACTGATTAATGCAACTCTCAAACAAAACATATGATACAGTAATATACAAAACATAGCATACTTTGCTGTCTAGGCTAAAGCCTTCAAGTAGTACAACAGTAAAAAACACACTTGACTTGAAGATGAGAATCAACCAACACTTAATTACAGATGTAGTTCAGCAGCCTCCAATTACACTCTGTACTCAACCCCTAGGGGGGAAAGTATTAGTTGTCACAATGTAAATGTATCTCTTACATAGCAATTCTTAACTTAAAACGTCACTATCACATTGACAAACATGACTGTGTGTAATTCAGTAAGCTCTAGCCTAGCACTGTTCCCATGGTGAAATATATGAAAATGTACAGCCATATTCCTTAATGTTTCTTATTACTGATATCCCTCACATTTTGTAACAGCCTATGTTAAAAACATTTAATACCCCTCCCCCATAAAATGTCTTACAAGGGCATATAACAGTGTTTTCAATACACTGATCTCCAGACTGTACAGGGTCACACATGTTTTGTCCAGCTATAGCCCTCATATATATGGACCCTACCCCATAATTTGTGTGGGAGTCCACAACATCACTGGAATGATAGCAGGGAAGTCAGCCCTAAATAATGATAGGCCATTACCTATCATAGGTTCATAGGTTCATAGGTTGGTACTAGGCTATCAGCCGTAGGGCCTATACAAGCCTAGCCATAACAATCCCCTGGCTATTTCTTCCCACATTATTTACTTTCCTGGACCCCTGTCTAGCAGGGCGACTGACGTGATCCCTGGGGTGAATTTCCTTTCTCCCATCCAATCGTCAAGGTTCCTCTTGAAGAGGTCCAAAGAGGCACTCTGCTTGACATGTATGGGCAATCTATTCCAGAGTCTGGGGAGTCTCTGGGTCAGGAACGATCCTCCAGCATGTTTTGTTTATTGTGATGACAAGGTTTAGATCCCTGGAGCGTGTAGCTCTGAGGGATTGGGATTTCTTTAAGTGTAGCATGTCCAACAGCTCTGGGTTTGACATGGCCTTATATGTTAAGCAGAGATCGCCTCTGAGTAGACGATATGCGACAGATTATAGCTGGAATTTTTTAAGGCGGTCAGCATAGGGCGTCTGCTTTAGGTCTTTGATTCTTTTAGTGAGGCATTTCTGAGGCCTTTCCAGTTGTTGCAGATGTCTTGAGAGGTACATACCAAATGGGGCGTTGTTTTCTATAATGGGTCTAATGAGGGATGAGTACAGTGGGACAATGACCTCCTTTTTTCTAGATGAAAAGCCCTCCGTGATGAGGTGTGCCACATAGAAGGATTTCCGGACTGTTGTGGCGATGTGGGTATCGAAGGTGAGACCACTGTCCACCTGTGTCCCTAAGTCTCTTATCACACTTTCTGTGTTTAGTGTACTGCCACCTATATGGTAATTCATGGATACATGTTTTTTCCCAAAGAGGATAACAATACATTTCTTGGCATTGAGCTTGAGCTCATGGCTCTGGCACCAAGCATCTGTTTCTGTAAGGCCCTTTTGTAGAGTATCCACATCATTTGGGGATTCAATAATGGCTCCCAGTTTGCAGTCATCTGCAAACTTTGTTAGCCAGAGTCCCTTAGTGTTGACCTGTACTTCAGAGAAGTAGATGCCAAACAAGAGCGGCCCCAGGACTGAACCCCTGAGGTACTCCACTTGTCACTTGTCTGGAGCTGAATTTGGAGTCGGCTACTTTTACAGTGTGGGTTCTATCAGTAAGCCATTTAGCAACCCATTGGGTGACATAGGGATTAATACCCAAATTAGTAAGTTTATCTATGATTCCAGAGTGGATGGTGTCAAAGGCCTGGCAAGGTCTAGATAGGCTGTATGGACCACCTTACCTTGTCCATGGCTCTGGAGACTGATTCAAAGAAGTCAATCAGGTTCAGGAGACAAGATCGGCCCTTCACAAACCCAAACAGGGTGGGGTCCAGTGTTTGAAGGTTGCCAATGTCTTTGTTTATAAGTTCCATGATAATATGCTCCATGGCCTTGCAGATAAGGCTTGTCAGACTGATGGGACGGTAGTTTCTGGGATTCAAGGTGGATCCCCCCTTGTGGATTGGGATAACTGTAGCTCTGCGCCACTCAGTGGGCACGAAACCTGAGTTGAGGCTATGATTAAACATGACACTTAGGTGAGGTGCCAGTTCATATTGTAGTTCATGTAGTACACAGCCCGGGATGTCATCTGGTCCCATGGATGCTGTATTCTTGGCTTTTAGAGAGTGCTTTTGTACCTGTGTGGCCGTTATTACTGGAATTTGGCAATCTTCCGTATTGAGATGGGCCATTTAGGGGTGAGAGGGGTGAAGTTGGCACTGAATCGATCTGCCAGGATATTGGAAATATCCTTTCAATCAGTATATATTTATTGCATTCTGTTGTAGCTCAGAGCTGATCTGAAACATTGCCATTTAGATTCTTGGACATAGTTATAGAATGCTTTGTGGTTGCTTTTGGAATCTTTGGCAATTTTATTTTCATAACTAGCTTTGAAGGATTTTATGAGGGATCTCAGCTTCTTACTGAGGCTGGTAAGGGAGTTTTTGCATCCTGATTTTCTCTTCTGCAAAAGTTTCTTCCTTTGTTGTAAAGTTTGTTTATGGCAGGGACCACCAGATTGGCTTCCTTTTTGGATGAGAGCATTTTGGTTCTATTTGGGATGGCACGATTCATGCATGAGTGGATGTGCTCTCGTACAGTGCCTTAGTGTAGGATTCAGCAGTTGAACTTTCAGTTCCCCGGCCTGCATGGGTGTCATGAAGTTTGTCACTTCTGACTTGACTAGCATGAAGTTGGCTTTGGAGAAGTTTTTCGTGGTGGTTTCTTTTTACTGGGGTTGGGGTGGGATGTGGATGTTAAGGGTGATTAGCTTATGGGCAGAGCAGACTAATGAGGGGATGACCATATGTATGGAGCATTGATTTGCAATGTTGGTAATGACCAGGTCTAGGATATTATTGGGCCCCCTGGTGGGACTATGGATTAGTTGATCCAGGGCGTTGGAATTTAGGATTTCCAAGAACCGTTGCACAAAGGTGTAGGGACATGAGTAGTTTTCCCAGTTAATGGCAGGGTAGTTAAAATCACCCAGTATTAGGGTGTTTGTCTATCTTAATATTTTCCAGTATGTTTAAAAAGGTGTAGTGAGAATCTTGGGTGTAATGGTGGGGATCTGCTTCAAGCTGCCAATTTGGATTGCAGTCTTACCTAGTGTTAGTTGCACTTGGAGAATTTCAGACACATTGTGTTGCCAACTAGCCTGGTGGTGTGAATATCCTGGTGAATATTGACACTCCTCCACCTTTAGTGTTTCGGTCCTGGTTTGGTGGCCGAAAAGTGTGGTAAGAGTTGTAGCCTGGTATTGCAGGGGTGCTCTCTGGAGCCTTGAACCAGGTCTCAGTTACTGCACAGATATCGATGTTTTCCATTTTTAGGAGTGCCTTGAGAGAGTGCATTTTGAGGTTTAGACTTCTAGCATTGAGTAGCATTACCTTCAGATTTTGCATGCTTGTACCTGTTACGGTAGTGGTTTTGTCCTTTGAAGTTTCAACCTCCTACTACATGACATCTGGACAAAGCCTGGTATATAGGTGGAGGACAGAGGCTGAAGCATGGGGCCATATTTAAAATATTGTTCTTATACACTGTGAAAGTTGCTGGTGTCACATAATTGGTTGCAGCATAGCCTTACTCAGGAATATGAAGTCAGAAACACAAATGGATGCTGCCATGTACTGATACCAATCAACGGAAAGAATGACACTGATATGTCAGGGACAAGACCTGTGTAGGGAACAGACAAAACATAACAGCCAATCCTCTGGCCATCATGTGGATAGGCCCACAGTTGAGAGCTATGCAGACAGACTGCATTCCATGCAAAACTAACATGTACACACAAACCCTGTAAATCTTGCAGTATTCCATGCATACAATAGCAATACTCACACACTGTCCCTAGGTCTGGAACATTATACAAACATGTAGTTGGCCTGTGTCCACATATCCTGTTGTAAAAGGTATTGCTACCTGCTGTCTGTAACACTACTGCCCACACACAGGAAGGATGTCTTCCACACAGGAAAGGTAAAGGTACAATGCCCACATGATGTAGTCATTTATAGCAGTGGGTTGCTATGACATTGGCTATTGGAAGAACTACACAGCTGGCTGCATGCAATTAGCAAGTTGGGAACATCAATTGGTGCAGAGGCCATCACCTGATCATGAGCATCAACTACAAAAGATATACTGCAACTGATTCAAACCAGCTCAATCCCTGTAGTGGAGAGAGAAAGATAGAGAGAGAAATAAAAAAAGCAAAAAACAAAAATAATACTAAAAAAAAAAAAAAACAAGGAAGACATACAACTGGTACACAGAAGAGAGCACAATAACAAAAGAGGTATGTGAAACATGTCAGCATGTAATTGAATGTAGTACTTGGTCTGTAATAATGGGATAGATGATGTTGAAAAATGTATATGTGTCATCAAGACTTGCTGTAATGATGTCCTGCTAAATGAGTGCTATGGACATATCTTCTGGCCCAGTAGGCAGTGGACTATACCTGTCTACTGTGCAGATCTGCACAGAATGTCAAGATTTAAGCCATCATAGTGTTTGTTCTGTTCCTACAAACATCTATATTTGTCTAGCAAACAGATTAAGGTGGAAGTAATGAAGTCATGACAGGCACATGAGTTTCAATTCACCACCTTCAGAACAGTCATCGTAATGTGAAATGTATCATGTCCAAACTTCATAGGTTTGTAATAGTCATATCTACGATATGTCCCTATATATCCCCCCTAATGTTAGACTTTATCCACATGATACTCTGTTTTGTAAAAAGGCAGAACAGTTCAGCTGTGGAGGAAGGAGGTTCAGAGTGTGGATCCGATGTTGGAATGCACTCCATATATATATATATATATATATATATATATATATATATATATATATATATATATATATATTTATATATATATATACATATATATATATATATATATATATAGAGAGAGAGAGAGAGAGATATGTCTACATATATGCATACAAACACACACATACACACACACACACACGCACACACACACACACACACACACACACGCACACACGCACACACGCACACACGCACACACGCACACACACACACACACACACACATACACACACACACCACACACGCACAAACACAAACACACACACACACACACACACACACACACACATACATATATACATATATATATATATATATATATATATTATATATATATATATATATGGATTCCTATTACAAGAATGAAAGTTCACTACTTCGAACTTGTAATAGGAAGCCTCACTTCTGCGAAAGTTCACATTAATGAAAGAGGACTTTTGCATAAGTGCACTTCACTGAAAACACCACAGCACAGTGGAGTACATAATAAAAAAAGCTATGCCCTCCACTATGGTGTGATAGTCATGGATCTCAGGGTTAGGGCATGGGTTAAGTGCAAGGACAGTTAGCAAAAGCTATCCCCTTACCCTAACCCATGCCCTGACCCTAAGGTTCATGACTATCACAGCATAGTGGAGGACATTGCTATGTCCTTCACTGTGCTGCAGTCATCATGGACGTTAGGCTTAGGGTACGGGTCATGGCCTGTGCCCTAACCCTAAGGTCCATGAGTACTGCACGGAAGTTCAGTGCACTCGCCTGGGTTTGTTGTACTTCCGGCGTAAGTGCCCATTCGATTAAGTGCACTGTTGCTGCAGTGAGCATTCCATGCATTATTTTGAATTAGTGAAAATTTGATCTAGTGTATGGAACCCAGATATATATATATATATATATACACATTTTCCCTACTGTTGAATATGTTTGAGAAAACATCACACATATCTGCAGCTCAGATGGCTAAGTGGTAAATTTTTGTGGCTGTGTTATGCATGGTCCTGGGTTAGCTACTGGCAAGGGCTGATAATTTTTTTGCTGGCCAGAACATGTGCTGTTGGATACAGAGTGATTATGGGAATTTTAAACAGTTGTAAGCGGGTGCAAAATGGACAGTTATGTATAGTGTGAAATTCTTTTAGGAACAGATTGCCTTTTTTTTAAGGTGAGAGTATGATGTTGGGGAAGGATAGTAGGTATATTTGGGGAGTTAAGTTGGGTTGGCATATGACACATATGGGGGGTAAACACCTTGGACAGGGATGGGTGTTTGGAAATCTGAAGCCCATGCACCCCTGAATGGAAACAGTGTGACTGAGGTCTCCTCCCATGGGCAGTCACCACTGAACCTTCATGGCCCTGAAGGTGGCTGTGCTCGGGGCTGAGCAGAAGGGGCAGGCTGACACTCTAATTGCACTGCAAGGCCCTCAAGTGGATGTAGCATATCTCCCAATTCTCTGAGGTGCTCCGTATGCACCAGATGCTGGACCTGACTTCAGTTGACAGGATCTTGTCTGTGCCTGCTCCCGGGGGGGGGGGGGTGATCCCCTTTCCCTGAGGTGGTTCCACCTGACAGTAGTACAGGACTGGCAGATGAGGAGGTCTTGGGGTGGGCCCCAGATGCGTTTGGGCCTGGTGTCATGGCCAGATGAAGTAGGAGAGGTGGGTCTGCTGGGAATGGCCTTCCAAACATGCTATTGTGTTGCAGTTTTAGAACATATGTGGGCTAGTAATAGTCAATACAATCCAGCATTAGTTATAACAGCATGCATAGATATTACCATTAACTGAAAACACCAGAATTGGAACAGTTGCATAGCAAACAGAACACATGCATGTATGGAACCACAGTGGCCATTACAATGGCATGCAGGTTACATTGCTAGCAATAGGCCACCAATGATAGTGTTTCAACATGGAACATGAATAGAAACACATTTCAATATTTGTTGAACAATAGGATATATGTCCCAACAGTAGGTTTGGTGTAAACATACCCATTGATTTGTGTGTTTAGGTCATTGTTGCAGATATGGTGTGTGTGTGTGTGTGTGGGGGGGGGGATGTCAATTAACAACTATTATATCCTTGCAGTATGAGGTTCTCTGACCTTTTTTCCCGTTTATGTTTTCAAGGTACAATGTCCCACGAATGGCTCCCTGACTATACACTCCAGGAGAATGATGTTATCATAAACTTCATTGTACTACGTCACAGAACCCTCTTTGGATACATGGCCCATAATGTGCACGAGAGGATTTCCAGGAACGCAGCCCATCCTCAGGGTAAATGATGCATAACCACAGTTATGAGCAGGTGCGACTCCGTTGCACTGATCTCATCCTCCATGACCATCAGCATACTGCTACAGTTCAGAGCGACCATTTATCCACAGTTGGGGGTCATGCCATCCAGCCCCCACTGACACATGCTGAAGAGCTCCTCACCAGCCTTGGGGCACTCACCCATCAGCCAATCCCAGAACCTGAATATAGCATTGTGGAGGTGGGTGCCACCCACCCAATGGACAAGGAGCATGAATGTAAGGCCCCAGGGCACATTAGTAGACCACTGTTGCTTATCCATCTTCATCTGTAAAGTATCTTCATGCATATGATAGATAACATAGTCTGTTGCTGCAGTGTAGTAATGAACAGATGTGCATAATCTCTAGTATTGTGGTTTGTACTGTTGATGTTTTTTTAATGCTACTCCCACCCTGTACCAATGCCACAGAAGTGGCTACTGACATTACATCTCTGACACAACTATGTAGGTCCTTCTGGTATACAACTGGGACAGCATCCTGTAGCTGGTGGGTATGGAGTTGTTTTGTTCAGGTTTGCCAATACACTGGCCATGTTATGGCCATGGTATTTGCCATGCACACATTTGAACATTAACCTACCCCTAAATGCATGCTGTACATGTTCTCTTATTGTTGCTGTTAACTGCACTGCATCACAGTGGTCACCATGGTGGCATATCTGAAGGGTATGTAAGAGTCCTGCAGTATACCTAACAACCTGTCAGTGCAAGATGTGTGGACAGAGATGAACATAATGGTGGGACAAATGGCCTACAGTAGGAACATGTCTGAAACATTACCATTATACAGTGGCTACAACAGTGTATGCACTACTATTACAAATGCAACTGTTACAAGTCTATACAATGGCAAATCACAATACCACATTCCACACATTTTTGCAACCTGTAATGTGATCTTAACATGAGCAATGAATGTGTAATATGGAATCCTATGTTAGGACAACAAATACTGGGAATACATACCTTGACAAACACTGAAAGCATATGTGTGCACACACTCCAAATAACATATTGTATAAGCAGCTTTTGAGGTACTGACAGCATTCACTCTTCTTGAGTACACACCTTCCATCATGTACAGGGCCTCATTGTCACACCATGTAATGGTCTGCTATCCAAGAAGCATTTCCATGACATTTGCCTATTCACCTGCAACAGTGGCAGCCGTGGCTTGCACACATCTTACAAACCATGGGAGGATCCCATATCCAAAAGGCAGCACTCAGGAGTGGTAGAAGTAGCCTTACCTCACCATTGCATATACCATGGCAAACAGTGCGGACAGTATGGGACAACATTAATGTAGTAAATAAACAGATGCCCATCCAAGACAGATGACAACACATGTTGCAAGCTGGTCACAGAATCTGCCCAGAAAAATGTAGCAACACTGAAGGACATGCAGGATTCTCTAGCAAGTACTGCCTCTGCAGTACCTGTGTTGATAATTACCTAGAATCTGCATAAGTGTGGCCTATGGCTTAGGGTAATCAGATGGAACTGTTGTTTCACAGGAAACATCATCCAGGGCTCTCTACAGGTAGCATATGCATAACATCAAGTCTCTGAAAGGCATTTGTTGCAATGTGTAATGGTGTACTGAGACCAAGGCTGAAACCTACAGACAGTATTAACAAAGATACATGTAGTGCACAAGCAACACCTCACTCCACCTCCGGCCCACCATCCCCATCTTTACTTTGCAAGTGCCAGTTTACACCTTTTGGTTTGCTGTTCATTAGCAGGAACTAGGCTGGTAGACATGGCATTTTGAATTTGGAACACTGCAAAATGATACTCATGTGTGGCCCATAGTTGTCAAGCATCTGCATTAAGGCTGAGGATGGGGAGGGGTATCATCCTGAAACACAACAGTGAACGGAAGCATACATCCAAACTCATTAAGAATGGCTTTATCTGAAAACAGCCAAGGTCATGAATTGTGCAAAACATAACCCTGACTCCACAGCAATAGTGAAGGCACTGTGTGACCTCCAAGGGCTGTGCACATGAGCTGTCTTTGCAAACCGGCAGATTTTGGAGACATTTGTAGGGTAGAGTGACCAAATAATGACAAGTGAAGATAGGACATGCTAGTATACCCCTTCTAGGAATAGTGACTTAACATTGTGTTAAGGTTGTGCACACTTATGCAACCCGCATATTGTATGCATTTCAATAAGCATCTGAACGACTAACACATTAGTTTAATGCTGCATTATCAGGTGTGTGTAATCTTAACATATGCAGTATTGTGGCCCCATTGCATATAATGGAAGAGGCTGGCATATCAGCAAGGGTGTGTACACTCCTCGTAGCCACAGTAAGCTTTGAAAGTCATCAAGGTAATTGGATTTTATTGATCATACATGCTCAGCTGATGATACGCTCTGCAAATCAAAGGTCAGAAATTCACTATTGACATCTGTCCTCATATCATCCCAGGTATGTGTCAGTCAAACACATAGGGGCTGTGAGCAACAGAGCAAACATAACTGCCACCCATATACACATTCAGCAATGGTGTGTGTACACTCGTGAGGTATGATGCACAGTACATGCCAGGGTGCTGAACAGGTGCACAGCAATACTATGTACATGGGTGCAGTGTGTTCCAGAGAAAGGGGAATCACCTACTAACACAACTCATGCATCACAGAGATGTATAATGTTGGTAACAAGGACTGAGTATAGCTGCAGTGCATGCTGTTGAGTGCCATATGTCATGCATGTTGACTGTTGGGTAATGAGAGGCCTGTGTAATACCTTTGCGCCTCCTCGCCTGTAAGTGTGTGTGTGTGTGTGTGTGTGTGTGTGTGTGTGTGTGTGTGTGTGTGTGTGTGTGTGTGTGTGTAGAGGTAAGCAATGATGTACAGGTCTTAAATTACATTTTTTGTTATCCCCTCACAGGTGGCAAGGTGGGACAGGGTTCCTCCTGCAGGCAAACTGATGTCAGTTTCCATACAGACTCTGACAATGATGATAGGAATGGAGAGGCAAAGGCAAGGTTGTCAGGGGCTGAAGCTGTGCCATCAGTTGACATCCCACTTTTATCCACCCCATCCCCACACACGGTCACAGTGCCTATACATACCCCATCACCAGTGGCCATAGATGAGAGACAGTTGGCCGGTAGTGGCATGTAACAGGGAAATGTGGTAACTATGGCAAGTGTGTAACTATGGCAAGTGTGTAAGTACACAGCAGCCATAGCCAGATGACCGGTGAGGTAGCACACAGGCAGATGTACAGGGGTGCTCATAAGAGGGCCGCTGGCCATTATGCCCCTGGCAGAAGTGCCACATTAGGTATCACCAGACACATGTTTCGGGCCATCATGGAGACACAGGCACATATGGAACGTTACACCAGACAGAGTCTGAGGCTACAGAGGGCTACTCATTCTGCTGTACTTGACAACATCCATGATCTTGCAGGTGCCCACCGTTATTTTGCAGAGGTCCTGGATAGATGGTTGGGTGAGATGGTGGGAATCCTTCAACTGTGTGGTGTCTATGTTAGACCATATGGTAAGAGTAGGGTGACAGCCACATGGACGTAGGTCAATGGCACCAACAGGTGGAGGTCTACGTGGACATGCAACAAGTCACAGTTGCTCTCATAGTGGCAGTACCAGCACTAGCACTACAGGGGGGGTGCTGTCCACAACACACAAAGCAGGCCACATGCACATGGTCCTGGCCAGTCCAAACATGGACGCAGATCCAGTGGACATTTGTCATCATCAGGGAAGAGTACCATATCTGGGCTTCTACCTGGAAGTGCCCATGGAACCTCTGGCAGGCACAGTTCTCATGTTCGTGGCCGGACACAGTGAACTGTACGCCCTGCCATGTATGGTCTACAGCTGTCCAACAACCCCCTGCATAGGGCAGATACATGGCAGAACTGTGTTCATTCATATACACACACACACACAGACACACACACACAGACACACACACACACACACACACACACACACACACACACACACATCACCAACACACCTAGGGCACCTCCATACCTACACACACCTCATCCACACAGCCCAATTGATAAAGAACCCACTAACACACACACATGATGCCAACAGAAACGTTTCAGCTTAGGTCTCTGGCAAACCCACAACACACCCTGTGCATATGATGATACCTGTGCCACATCCCTGTCATCCATACCATTGATGCAGGGGTATGCTAATATGGCTCTGATGCACAGGGTGAATGTACTAAGGTTTATCAATGTAATGCTGTTTAACATGTTTTCAGCTGGAAAGTTTAATGCTTACATGTCAGGTTGTGTAGCTGTCCAGCCATGATGCATTATTGCTGTTAACACTGACTGATTGTGGTATCCATAATGTATTCAGTTTGTGTTGTAGGTGTCTATGTGTCAGCAGGATGTTGGTCTGCTGTTGTTTCCTACAAGGGGTATGGCACTGTGGTGACACATTGACTATGTCATATCCTGGGTATAGCTGAACGCAACTAACAGGTCTGTATAACAGTTCCTGCGTGTGCCACATGGCTGATAGGCCTGAGGGGTGTATACAGGTGAGTGCAAGGTGGCTGATGTCAGCAGCTCTTCTACAGTGGACAATGGTAAGTGTACTGGGTGGCACACACCAAATGTTTGTGAGTAACACACACACACACACACACACACACACACACACACACACACACACACACACACACACACACACAGGCTTTGGTGTTAATGCAATACAAAGAGAATACTGTACACATGGATGTACTTAATTTTGCAGTGAACTTATTCTGGCCTATGTAATTTTACCAAGACAAAATAGGCAAAACATCGCATCAGTAAATAATCAGTCTGCAAGTTTAATGTCGTTGACGACAGTACTGGCAGGGTATGTCTCCTCTTCCTCAATGTAGTGCATTCTTGAAGTTGATAAACATAGGTGTGCTAGTGTGGGTGGCACAGCCCTCCACTTTGGAGGGTGTGGGGAGGTGTAGAACCACACATAGTGTGATTAACAGCTACTTAACCTGTTAACATAAACTGTACAGTATTACAGCAGAATAAGTGGGGGGATACACACAACAGTAACCCTGATGAGGGTGGCTGTGCCCACAACATTCCCACCCAACTATATATACTAACTCCAATATCGCTGTACAGTGGGGAAGAGGGCATTTACACATCTACTACTAATTTTGATGGAATGAATTTCCACAAGATGATTCCTTTGAAATGTCAGCTTTTGCCAGTCATTTCTCAGACAAATGATCTCCTGGGACATGTATTTTCTGCAAACTGAAGTATATCCCTTCACATACACACACACTTATTTGGCAACAGTGAGAGTAGAACCCCTACCTAGGTACTTGTTGCTACTAATGTGTTTGGCAATAATTGCACACACCACACAGCTTTTAGGATGAGGTGTGTCCAAAGTTTCTTGTTAAGTGAAGAACATCACCAGGCCTTGTGCAATATGGTAATGGGGGATGTACTGGGTATTAATGAACAATACATAGTATGACATACTGTCATATACACATTGACAAACAGATAGTCATAGACACATCTGAGACAGTGCTAACTACCTTGTAAGTGAGTCCATTCTGTTACAGAGAATTTGCACAGAGCGCATGCATCATTGGGCTGGATAGTGTAATCAGTTACTTGTATGGTTGATGGTGACAGTGGTCCTCATACAGTGGACCTTGGGACATGTACTGGGGATACCATGGTGTAAAGAAAGTATACCCCACATTGGATATTTTATTCACTGAAACCCTAGATAATGGTATGACATACTCACAATCACACATTGACCATGACTGCATTACAACCCCTTGTCTATCTAATCAGTCTAATCAGTGCTACTACAGGGATATGCATTTATTTCACATGCCACAGGGATAGTAGCATGAGGATTTGTCATGGCTCTCCTAATGTCAGCAACATCACTATCCCTTATAATTTATGGCAAGGTGCATTGTATTTGGAGAATGTGGCCTCAGAATGCTGTATCCTACAAATATACACACTCGCACACATGCACACACTTGCCAGAACTCAGAGGGTAACCCATGCCTACCTACCCACTTTTACAATAGGGTCATACTGGTACTGCAAGCTCCAGGTAGCCAATAGGGTGAAGAGTGTATCAAGGTACATTTAATGTCAATTACAGCAGCAGCCATTTCTAACTATGGCAATGGGTGGTGTAGTGGGTGAGAAGGCCCTCAGGGTATTATCAACTACAAGTTTACAAATACAAAGACACTGTTATTCTCAGTAATGCACACTGATACATTTGTCAGTACTGGGGTCCATAGGTGCAGGTGTTCCTAGGTGTGTAACAGGCTAATGACTATGGAGAGATGAGAAGAGCAGGGAATGTGGGTATACTGGTATCCTGCCACCTGACATTGTCAGCAGGCTATCTATCAACTGATGCCACTTGAGTGATCCCCACATTGACAGTTAAATGCAACATCCAATCATCTGCTTTTCTCTTGCAGAGGGCCAGTGAGGTTCTCCAATTAACATGTATGCAACATATATTACATAACATGGCCAGTGTCTGGGTTGGAAACCTGTACCCAAGCATATTCTGTTGACTCTGGTAGACTAGTTGAGGTATCCATGGCATGTGGTGCATACAGGGTGGGGTTTCCTAGCTGTGGCATTCATAAGAGAGCTGGGAAGACATGTCAGTGTCTGCCAAGCATAGATTTCCTGTAAGCAGCTTAGATGGATACCTGACATCTGCACATCTGTACAGAGGAGATAGAGAAATCAGCAAGCCAGCAGGTTATGCATTAGGATGAATGCTTTGACAGATAGACATCTGACACTGATAGGCATTCCATTACTACATGGCAGCAGCCCTTAATGACATGCCCTATACACATAGTAGTCTACAGTTAATATCCACATATCAGATCAATATCCAGTATCAAATACTTAATAACATACAGCTCACACACCAAGAACATAAGCATGAAGAGGTGTATGGTTCCAGTACTACAATCTGCAATTTACTCTTATTTGGGAAAGCACTGTTAACAGTAGTAATGTAATGATACAATACATGCAAGTGTGACTGCATATAACCTGGGACACTACCCATGTATGAAACACAATCAAAGAGAAAAGATTATTGTACTACCATATATACTCAGATGTCCCATACAGTATATACACACCCCTTGTTACTGTAATGACAGCACATAGAAGCATGTTATGTACATGAAATTAAATACACTTATTAAAGATGTCATTACCCTGCTATTTCATCAGACTGGAATGTGATCACTGCTTACCAGGGCTGAGCTATGCTAAGCAGGAGTAAGCATTGCTTAAATGTAAATGCTAATCAGATTTGCACACTGGTAAGCAAAGCCTACATGGTATAAGCTCATTTTCATTTAACCATACGTTAGCACTGCTTACCATCATGTAAACCCACTTAAAAATGCTTAAAACTGCCTTAACCACTCTGTATCCAACAGTACTCATTCTGCCTAGCAACAAAATAAACAGCTTTTGTAGGTATTGAACCGAGGACTCTGGGCACTATAGTCACAGCAGTTAACCACCAAGCCAGCAGAGTTGTGAAAATGCTTGTTGTTTGTTCAAATATATCTTTCCGTACACATACTGAATAGTAGTGAACAACTGCTTTGACTACTACAATTGTTTTAGTACTTGTAAGTGAAAATAGTGTTGAATCAGTCATGTTGTTATATCTAAATATACACATATCAGATAAATATGGTGGGATACATATGGGAAGATATATACAACATTCATGTTTACACATAACAAGGATATGAATATATATATATATATATATATATATATATATATATATATATATATATATATATATGTAGATATATGTATACATGTACATACACACACACACACACACACACACACAAACACACACACATATATGGTGGTGGAATGAGGAAGTACAGGAGAGTATACAGAGAAAGAGGTTGGCAAAGAAGTGGGATTGTCAGAGAGATGAAGAAAGTAGACAGGAGTATAAGGAGATGAGGTGCATGGCAAAGAGAGAGGTGGTGAAGGCTAAGGATAAGGAATATGAAGAGTTGTATGAAAGGTTGGGCACTAAGGAGGGAGAAAAGGACCTGTACCGATTGGCTAGACAGAGGGACCGAGCTAGGAAAGATGTGCAGCAGGTAAAGCTGATAAAGGATAATGAGAGAAACATACTCACAAGCGAGGAGTGTGTGTTGAAGAGATGGAAAGAGTACTTTGAGGGGTTGATGAATGAAGAGAATGAGAGGGAGAGAAGGTTGGATGATGTAGGGATAGTGAATCATGAAGTACAATGGATTAGCAAGGAGGAAGTAAGGATAGCTATGAAGAGAATGAAGAATGGAAAGGCTGTTGGCCCAGATGACATACCTGTGGAAGCATGGAGGTGTTTAGGTGAAATGGCAGTGGAGTTTTTAACCAGATTGTTTAATGAAATCTTGGAAAGTGAGAGGATGCCTGAGGAATGGAGAAAAAGTGTTTCAGTACCGATTTTTAAGAATAATGGTGATGTGCAGAGCTGTAGTAACTACAGAGGGATTAAATTGATCAGTCACAGCATGAAGTTATGGGAAAGAGTAGTGGAAGCAAGGTTAAGAAGGGACGTGATGATTAGTGATCAGCTGTATGGTTTCATGCCAGGAAAGAGTACTACAGATGCGATCTTTGCTCTGAGAGTGTTGATGGAGAAGTACAGGGAATGTCGGAAGGAGTTGCATTGTGTTTTTGTAGACTTAGAGAAAGCATATGACAGGGTGCCTAGAGAAGAGTTGTGGTATTGTATGAGGAAGTCAGGAGTGTCAGAAAAGTATGTAAGAGTGGTACAGGATATGTACGAGGGTAGTGTGACAGTGGTGAGGTTCATGGGAGTGGAGTGACGGATGCGTTTAAGGTGAGGTGGGATTACATCAAGGATCAGCTCTGAGCCCTTTCTTATTTGCAATGGTGATGGACAGGTTGACAGATGAGATCAGACAGGATTCCCAGTGGACTATGATGTTTGCAGATGACATTGTGATCTGTAGTAAGAGTAGGGAACAGGTAGAGGAGACCCTGGAGAGATGGAGATATGCTCTTGAGAGAAGAGGAATGAAGGTCAGCAGGACTAAGACAGAATATATGTGTGTGAACGAGAGGGAGTATATAGGAATGGTGAGGATGCAGGGAGTAGAGTTGGCGAAGGTGGATGAGTTTAAATACTTCGGGTCAATAGTTCAGAGTAACGGAGAGTGTGGAATAGAGGTGAAGAAGAGAGTACAGGCAGGATGGAGTGGGTGGAGAACAGTGTCAGGAGTGATTTGTGACAGATGAGTACCTGTAAGAGTGAAAGGGAAGGTCTGCAAGAGGGTAGTGAGACCAGCTATGTTATATGGGCTGGAGACAGTGGCATTGACAAAAAGGCAATAGTTTGAGCTGGATGTGGCAGAATTAAAGATGTTAGGATTTGCACTGGGTGTGACGAGGGTGGACAGGATTAGGAATAAGTATATTAGAGGGTCAGCCCTGGTTGGAAGGTTAGGAGACAAAGCCAGAGAGGCACGATTACGTTGGTTTGGACATGTGCTGAGGAGTGATGCTGAGTATATTGTGAAAAAGATGCTAAGGATGAATCTACCAGGTAACAGGAAAAGAGGAAGGCCTAAGATAAAGGTTTATGGATGTGGTGAGAGAGGACATGCAGGTGGTTGGTGTGACAGAGCAAGATGCAGAGGACAGGAAGAAATGGACACAGGTGATTTGCTGTGATGACCCCTAATGGGAACAGCCGAAAGAAGATGATGATGATGATTTTTATTTATATATATATATATATATATATATATATATATATATATATATATATATATATATATATATATATATATATATATATATATATATATATATATATATATATACATATATATATCTATATATATATATATATATATATATATATATATATATATATATACATATATATATATATATATATTTGCATATATATATACATATATATATATATATATATATATATATATATATATATATATATATATATATATATATATATATATATATATATATATATATATATATATATATATATATATATATATATATATATATATATATATATATATATATATATATATATATATATGGGTCTACCTGACTTGGTCGACATTTCATTTGATCGACAGTTCATTTGGTCGACATTTCATTTGATCGACAAGCATTTGCCCCCTACCCCAATGTTGTGCAACCCTGGAGTTGATATATATAGTTAGGGGTGTGGGGCACAGCCCCCGACATTGGGTGGTGTGGGGGGCGAAGCCCCCCACTTAAAATGCTTGTCGATCACATGAACTGTCGACCAAATGAACATTCGACCATATGAAATGTCGACCAAATGAGGTAGATCCATATATATATATATATATATATATATATATATATATATATATATATATATATATATAAATCTTGGGCAAAATGGCGCACTTCCAAGAATTCAACAGACCACCAAACCTTTAGACAACTTAGAAATACTACTAAAAAAGCTATCCTGCTAGACAAAAAAAAACTTTTATATCCAACTACAACAAACTAACCAAAGAAATCCACAAAAATTTTGGTCCAGCATCAACAAACTCCTACACCCAGGCCAAACTATTACACCGACACCACAAGGCTCTAACCAAGATAACCCAACACATACTGCCAATTCCTTTAATTCTTTCTTTACAGATACCATTCAAACACTAGCCAAGCAATTATCTCCAACTTCCCCTAATCTAACCACCTCTTCATCTTACACTATTCCATTATTTCAGCTACAAACTGTTCCTACATCCTTCATTTGCTCTCTTCTAGAAAAACTGAAACCTACTACCCCTCTGCTGATCATCTACCTGCTGAATACCTGCAAAAAGGTGCCAAAGCCATAGCCCTCCCAATTTCTATACTCATAAACAGAACTATAACCGAAGGAAATATCCCATCTATCTGGAAAATCTCACACATCATCCCCTACATAAAGGTGGTAACTCCATTGACATCTCAAACTATAGACCAATAGCCTTACTCTCCACTGGCAAAATAATGGAAAAATGTGTCCATAAGCAAGTACTCACCCATCTAATTGATAATAACTTACTTACCAACTGTCAACATGGATTTAGACCTAACCACAGCACTACCACAGCCCTTCTCTCCTTCACAGACTGTATAAATTCTAACCGTAATAACAAAACCCTTTCCTCTTCTGTCTTCATTGATTTATCTAAGGCTTTTGATATGGTTAATCACCAGCTCCTTATTGAAATACTTAAATCTCTTTCTCTTGATACTCTAACTTTACAATGGTTCAAATCCTACTTAGAAAATAGACAACAAGCAGTACTATGGGAGGGTAACCTATCTTCTCACCTCCCTATTTCCCTTGGTGTCCCCAGGGCTCCATTTTAGGCCCATTGTTATTCTCCATTTTATTAATGACCTCCACCTAGCAATCCCACATGCTACCTGCATCCAATATGCAGATGACTCCACTATTATTTGCTCAGCTAATACCGCTACCAAGCTACATTCCCTTACACAAAATGCATTTAATACAGTGGAACAATGGTTTTAAACCGCTGCCTTCTACTTAACCCTAAAAACCAAACTCCTACTCTTTACTCCTACTCATAGGTCTGCCCCTCTTCACTTTACTCTTACATCCAACAATGGGACTCTCATATCTCCTGACACAACCACCAAACTTCTTGAATAAACATAGATAATAATTTAAACTTCGACACACATACTAACATCACTATAAAAACAGTAAATAAAAAACTGGGATCCCTTTACAGAATCAAACCCTTCCTTATGCCTACAACCAAAATTGCTATAGCTAGAACTCATTTAATCACTACCTTACTCTATGCATCACCTATATTCACCAATCTCTCAAAAAACAATCTAAACAAACTTGCTACTGCCTATCACTCCATTGCTAGATTTGCCACAGGATCTCCTTTCAAAACACATCACTGCAACAACCTAAAACAACTAGGATGGCTAGAGTTTCATAGCCAGATACTATCTCAACAACTCACTATTGTCCATAAGAGCTTGTACTACCCCACCTATACACCTATACTGACTACCCTCATTACCCCCTATAACAATCTTAAGAACCTACGCTCCTCTAATAAGCCACTTATTACTATCAACAAATCCAACAACACAGCTGGAGATTCTTTGTTTTCTAACTCTGTAGGTAAACACTGGAACAGACTTCCCTCTGAACTCCTATCACTGACCTCCACTAGGCTCTTTAAACTAAAAATAAAACAATTTCTCAGTTCTCACTGGCTTTGTCCTTGCACCAACCCTGACTAAATGGCTTCTCTGCTCATAACAAGTGTATACTCCACCTACTTACATACTCTTGCTGCTTCCTATATATCTTCATCTTACTGTATCATATGATACATTTATATAATTTATCAACAGTATATACTCTTGGTTATCCTGTTTCCACTAGAAAACTACTAATTTATTCTTATTTCTATTGCATTCCATATCACCTCAGCATGAGCTAGGTATGCTTGTAATGACAACTGTACCTAATCTGTATCTCTGTAACCTGTTTAGATCCTTTTTAATTATCATTATAATTCTTTGAATTTGTGACAATTATTACAGTCATATAGTGGGCCTGTATATGGCTGTAACTGCTTAGAGCTATTTTACTATTTTGAACTTATTATTTTTTACTGTATAATATTAACTGTGCTGGAGCTTTTCTCCCCGGGCCTCTACTGAAAATGGATCTAATTCCAGTTAGACTAGCCCGGTCAACAAATGTAAAATAAAAATAAATAAAAATAAATATATATGTGCGTGTGTGTGTGTGTGTGTATATAAATATGTATACATATATATATATATATATATATATATATATATGTATATATATATATATATATATATATATATATATATATATATATATATATATATATATATATATATATATCAGTGTATTTACCTAGTATGATGTTATGTCCAGATATTTCTCAGATGTACTGTTGCCCTGCCACCATAAGTATTGCGTATTTCTGAAAAAGCAGTGGGATGCTGTGAAGATGTATGTTACTAAATAGTGGGAAGTATGTGGGCTTGGGATCTCTTCTCCACCGATTAATATGTGTTAGGACAGACAGAAGTGTGTGAATGCATCAGCTGTGTGAGCTTATCTATTCCAGTGTTTTTGGGATATCCCTATTTACATGGCTGTAAACATCCATTTTGTCATGCTTGGTCTACACATCTTTCACTAAGGAGTTCTGTGTATATCTCTGGACTGACCAGATTTTGTCAGACTGTCCACATTTATTGGTCATAGCTCTGCTCTATTTATCACAAAAACACTGGAATAGATAAGCTCACACAGCTGATGCAGTCACACACTCCTATCTGTCCTAACACATATTCACCAGTGGATAAGAGTTCCCAAGCCCACCTACTTCCCACTTGTTAGTGACATACATCTTCATAGCATCCCACTGCTTTTTCAGAAATATGCAATACTTATGGTAGCCAGGCAACAGAACATCTGTCAAATATCTGGACATAAGATCACACTAGGTAAATACACTGAGCTGCTAAACATGTCACAAAGCACTGTGAAAACTACAGGAAGATTGCCACAACACTGACCCAATTTTTCTATGGGGGAGTACACATGTACTTGCAAATATAGCAGGCACTACAGGCATCTAACAGCACAGAGTAACAGGCACTGGTGTGAAAGTGCATACCCACAACCAATCTGAACACAATAACAGTCACATTATGGTAAGCCTAATTAATAGTACAGTATGTGGACTGTGCAAACAAAATGATCCTCATATGTGCCACTCACACACTAACCCTACATATACTGGCCCAATGCACAGTGTAGTCTGATGCCTGCCTGTGGTATGGGACATGTCTCAGTCTGGCCCTACAGACATATATGCTGATAGGGTACTGTAAACTGGAGCAACATGCAACATGACATGGAACAGGACCAAGGACATTGATATCTACTACACAGGCCAAGTAACATATTCACAATACTTACTCTGTCAACCATCACCATAAGTACACAGACCTTACTACTGTACAGACAACAACAGAATGTCCAGGTTTTGTCCTCAATTATAAGGCCTACTATACATAACATGTCTAGAAGTATTATATCTCACTGGCTTGTTATCAGGTATGATGTCAGTAAATAATGATATACTGTACATATGCACCACTTACTGCATGACATATGGACAAAGGGTGACAAACTTGGGGGAAAGGCAAAAACATAAGGCCTGTATTGACATATTGCAGGGATGAACTGAGAAAATTCCTGGTGTAACAGGGTTTGTTATGACATATCTCTTCTGAGGGATATGAAGTCAGTAACTCACATGGATGTCACCATGTACTGCCTGCTATCATCAGAGTATGCTACTGCATTTCTAAAGATGGGATATGTGTGAGTAACACACCACATGTAAGACTCCAAACTCTGGCCAGTCTGCAGATAGCCCTACAGGTGAGAGTTTCCTCACCCACATAACACTGTTATGCCAGACTTTAAATCATGTAGAACAGCCATATCCACAGAAACTCTGTTAAACCAACATTACTTCAAATGTAGAACAGAAATACTTACATTCTGTCCCCATGTCTGGAACATCCCCCTCCTGTTTGCTGGCCTGTCTCCACAGTGTATGTTGTAAGAGATATTTCCAACTACCCTCTGTGATCCTGTTTGTCAAACACCCACATGAAGTCCTACTCACAGTGAAGGAAAAGGGCCAACACCCACATGAAGTGCTTAGTTATAGGAGTGTATTTCCATGCAATTGGCTATAGGAATGATACCACTGCTGTTCCACATGCAATTAATAACTGGGGGCCTGCAATTCGTGCACAGACCATCAGCTGAACATGAGCATTACTTACAAAACTCAAGCTACTGACATGCAAAACAGATGTACTTTTCCACATCCACCAGAGAGGGGGAGAGAGGGGAGAGAGAGAGAGAGAGAGAGAGAGAGAGAGAGAGAAAGAGAGAGACAGAGAAAAAGTAAGAGAGTAAGAGCCAAGCATGTTTTTGTATGATCCGTGGGTGGACAGTGGTATCTGGGTATTATAACAGCTGCCTATATTGTTTACTAATCCATACTGTCACATAGTAATTGGATTGCCACAGTGGTATGGCGGTAGCATTGTTACCTCACAGCAAGAGGTTCTCCCGTTTGATTCTCGGCATGGCTTGGGAGTGCCTTCTGTGTGGAGTCTGCATATCCTCCCCATGGTTGGGTAGCATTCAAAAGACATGCGTGCATAAATGGGCGTGCCTTCGTTGAAGATTGGGAGTCGAGCTGGCACCTCGGTGATTCATAAAAATCTACTGCCAATCATTAGCGGACCAGAGTTCCGCTGTGGTGACCCCTTACCATGAAAAAGCCGAAAGACAAACAACTGTCACATAGTAATTGCACATGGCTCTACACATTTATGGCTGAGGATTGTCTACAGCAACCTCTACAGTGTTTGTAAACTGTTGGCCTTGTAATGTGGACACTGGGATATATAGGTCCTCAATATAATGATGTAGCAAAACCCACACTGCAATGGATCCTGTCATTAGACAATCACCCCAACACCCACACAGGATACTGTTGACACACACACAAACACACACTTACCAGTACTGAGTTTCAAACCCCTACCTGATTATGTATTGCTATTACAGTGTTATGCAGTTATTGCACGTGTCACGGAGCTTACATGTTGGAGAGTTGTCTAAAGGTATCTTTGAAGGTGAGTACCATCAGAAACAGTGTTAAAGGAAGGGAAAGGGAAGTATAGTAAGTGTAAATGTCCACAAAATCAGGTGTCAGCAAAGACACATACATTATCACAGTTGGGATAATCAGGATTAGAAATCCTACCTAAGTTTACTACATTACAGTATTATGCAGGTATCACAAGTGCCACAGTGCTTATTTGGCTGAAGCATAGCCAAAGGATTATTTCAAGGTGAATGAGATCAGAAGGCATGCCAAAATAGGGCAATGGAAGATGTAGTGTGTGTGTAAATGGCTTCAAAATCATTAATCTCCACACACACACACACACACACACACACACACACACACACACACACACACACACACACACACACACACACACACACACACACACACACACACACACACACACACACACACACACACACACACACACACACACACACATACAGAGAGTTTCATAGTTGCCATGTCTGGGATTAAAACTCCTACCTAACTAGTATGCTACTGTATAGCATTACACAGTTTTCACAAGCGGTGCAGAGCTTATGGGGTAGAGACTTGGCCAGATGGTTATTTCAAGGTGACTGACACCAGCATGGGTGCTAACATGGGCAATGGGAAGTGCGTGTGTATGAATGGGCCATATACCATTCCTCTGGAAACACAAACACAACACTCAGTCACACACAACTTTACATTTGACAGGACTGGGTATACAAATGCTAGATGAATAATGATTTGTACTATCATGTTACTTAGTTATAACAAGCACCACAGACTCTATAGGGTTGAAGGCTACCAAAAGAAATGTCTACAGTGATTGACATTGGCACATCATATGATATTAGCCAATTGGATGTGTGGTGGGTGGGACAGGCCTCATGATTGAATTCTCTCTGTTACTGTCTGTCTCTCTCTTCCCCACATCTGTGTGTGTGTATGTTTGAAATATTATAGTGTGTTGGCTTTGGATATGTGTGAGTATTCCTATCCAATGTGTGTGCAAAGCATGAATGGTGTGCAATGTGGTGTGTGTATGCACAGACATCTGCTACTGACAGATATGTATAGTCCACTGTGTTGTCAGACATGGGCTTCATTTCTCTAAGTGTAGGAGCATGCCCAGTATGACCTTCTGTATTGAGTGTGTGAATCCATTCCAGGTGGGTTGTACTCCAGTCCAAGATTTGGTGTTCTACACCTGGTGTTCTACACCTACAACTAGCCACCTGTTTCTGCAGGATATCTGTAGATAGGTTGACAATATGGAGTCACAACGGGCAAAAGATCAAAAGATAGTGGGATACTGTAACTATTGTGTCTGTGCTGCTTGTGTTACATGGTTGGTGTTAGCACAGATATTCAGACATATATACTGTTTTACATTGTGTTGTATTATGTCATCTACTGACAGATATACTTATTTGCTCACAGTTATTTCCTGGGAAATACAAGATGAATAAAGCTGTGCCCAGTATTGTGGTCTGCAGCCTACATAGGTTCATAGGTTCATAGGTAGGTACTAGGCTATTGACCCTAGGGCCTATATAAGCCTAGCCAAACAGTACCCTGGCTTTTGCCACCCAAGAAAATTATTTTCTGTGCTCCTGTCAAGCAGAGCCACAGAAGTGATCCCCGGGGTGAATTTTCTATCTCCCATCCAATCATCAAGATTTTTCTTGAAGATTGCTAATGAGGAGCTTTGTTTGATATAGATAGGTAGTTTGTTCCAGAGTATGGGAAGTCTCTGAGACAGGAATCTATCTCTCCAGTATGTTCTGTTTATTGTGGTGACAAGGTTTAGGTCCCTAGAGCATGTAGCTCGGAGGGATTGTGATTTCTTTACGTGGAGCATGTCCAACAGCTCTGGGTTTGACATAGCTTTGTATGTTAGGCAGAGATCACCTCTGAGTAGGCGATATACGACAGAGTAAAGCTGGAGTTTTTTGAGACGGTCTGCATAGGGCATCTGTTTGAGGCCAGTAATCCTCTTTGTGAGGTATTTCTGTGGCCTTTCCAGTTGATGTAGATGTCTTGTGAGGTACATACCAAAAGGGGTGTTGTACTCTATAAAGGGTATAATGAGTGATGAGTAGAAGGGAACAATGACCTCTTTTTTCCTGGATGAGAAACCTTTTGTGATGAGGTGTGCCACCTAGAAGGATTTACTGACTACTGTGGCAATGTGATTATCAAAGGAGAGACTACTATCCACCTGTGTCCCAAGGTCTCTTATCACACTTTCGGTGTTAAGTAGACTACCACCTATGTGGTAGTTCATGGGTACAGAGTTTTTACCAAAAGGGATGACAATGCACTTTTTGCCATTAAGCTTGAGGCCATGGCTTTGACACAAGGCATCTGTCTCAGTGAGGCCCTTTTGTAGGATGTCCACATCGTTAGGAGATTTGATTATGGCTCCTAGTTTGCAGTCATCTGCAAACTTTGCTAGCCAAAGACCTTCTGTGTTAGCCTATACTTCAGAGAAGTAGATACCAAACAGGAGTGGACCTAGGACTGAACCCTGTGGTACTCCACTTGTCAGTGGTTGGAAGTTGGATTTAGAGTCTGCTACTTTCACAGTGTGTGTTTGGTCAGTGAGCCAGTTGGCAACCCATCTTGTGACATAGGGATTTATACCTAGTTTAGTGAGTTTGTCAATAATTCCAGAGTGGGGGATGGTGTCAAAAGCCTTGGCGAGATCTAGATAGGCTGTGTGTACCACCTTACCCTCACCTACAGCTTTGGTGACCTCTTCAAAGAAGTCTATCAAGTTTAGGAGACATGATCTGCCTTTTACAAACCCGAACTGGGTAGGGTCCAGAGTTTGGAGATTACCAATGTCATTGTTTATAAGTTTCATGATGATACGCTCTATAGCCTTGCAGACCAGGCTCATCAGGCAAATGGTGTGGTAGTTCCCGGAGTCCGTGGTGGCTCCCCCTTTGTGGAGTGGGACAACTGTTGCTGTGTGCCATTCATTGGGCACAAAGCCTGAAGTGAGGCTATGATTGAACATGGTACTTAGGTGGGGTGCCAGTTCATTCTGTAGTTCATGTAGAACGCTGCCTGGGATGTTGTCAGGTCCCATAGATGCTGTGTTCTTGGCTTTGGAGAGTGTGTTTTTTACCTGTGCAGCCGTGATTACAGGTACTTTGCATTCTTCCGGTATAGAGATGGGCCCTTTAGGGGATGAGAGGGGGTAAAGTTAGTACTGAACCTATCTGCCAGGATGTTGGCAATATCAGTTGGTTCTGTATACTTAGTGCCATTGTGCTGTAACTTAGAGCAGATCTGAGTGTTGCCATTGAGATTCTTGACATTGCTATAGAATGCTTTTTGGTTGTCTTTAGAATCAGTGGCGATTTTGTTTTCGTAACTAGCTTTGGAGGATTTTATGAGGGATCTCAGCTTCTTACTGAGGCTGACCATGGAGTTCCTCCAATCATGGGATTTTACTCTTTTTTGCAACAGTTTCTTTCCTCTGTTGTAGAGTTTGTTTATATTCTTGCACACTCATGCCATTCTGGAGGGGTAGCTGCAGACACTTGCTGATGGGTCTGTGTGAATGGTCCAGCACTTTGGTACTGTGGTAGATGAGGATCTCCTGCTTGTACATATATCAACATAACAGAATGGTCATATCCTGCTGTGGCCATAGCTCTCAGCTGTACAGATTCACCCAGGTTACCCAGAGGCAGGGGGCATATATCTGGTCAGTTCCCCTTCACATTGTGGTTTACTAGCAGGTTGTAGCCACCCATTACTGGGTTTGCAGGCAGGGGTAGTATGGGCACACATTAGAGTTTCAGACTTCACACACTCCACGACGTCCATGCTTCTACATGCCCACATTCTGTAATTCTATTCTCTTCCTAACATTATGCGAGCAATATCTGTGAAGTATCCCTGTAGTTGTCTCTTCATCCCAGCAGTATTTAGGGGTTGGTCCACAGTTCATGCAGTAGGATATGGTGGGCATGCTACTGGGATTTGTCAACATGGCCTTGCATTTGTATTCTGTGGACTGTGTTATGTTGTTAGTTGGGACTCCATGAGATAACATACACTGGCAGTACGGGTGAGGCACAGGCCTTTGACAGAGGACTGTAGGGCATTTGGTAGTGATGCAGGCCATCTGTAGCAGGCCAGTGCATTCTGCCATTGGATTCCCCTGGGGTGATAGTATAAGTGTGCGAGGTGTTAATTTCAATAGTTCCTGTCCATATTAATCCATTGGTCTGGATGCTGGCAGGGTGCTGCTTACAGCTAGGGACACACCTGCATGGGACACCTCTTCAGCATAATACATTCTGTGGATTTTACCATACAAAAGTGGGGGTCATACTGTACTCATTCCCAACAGCATGGATATGACCTGTGATAAACCTGTGGATGATAGTGGAGTGAGTTTAGTGCATGTGTGATATGGAAGCTTCTGGCAGCTGACTCACAGATATACCTGGGACATTACCCTTTTGCTGCCTTGTGCGGGGACATAGGCAGTCTCTTATTACTTCATAACTGTGCCATTTGTGGTCTGCCAGTGATTGGCCAGACTACATCAGCATTCCTTACTACACAGACAATGAATGTGCTGATAACCTGTATGCACAATTAAAAAACACACACGATGATGTGCTCCCGTGGAAAACAACAACCATGAAAACACAATCCTCCCAGATCAACACAGCTTCACCAACTTGTAAAAATAATCCCCCGATGCAGGCAATTGCAGTGAAATATTTATTCCACATGATAATCCAATAAGAGCAAAAATACAATAGTTAGTATGGTACATGATAATCCAATAAACCAGTAATGCAGTAGTCAATATGGTAATAGCTTTTTGCCCCGAGGCATGCCGTGGATACCCAGTGCTCAGATGTGAACAGAGTCAGTGTGCACACCGGTTTAGGCAATGTAAACACTGCTAGGCAGCCTCAGACACACACACCCTTCCTTAGCTGTGCTTAGCTAAGGGCATACATGGGCCACCGAGCTCCAATAGGCTTACAGCATGTATGACACTCCCCCTTATGAGGTCATCTACCTCTTATACCATGGTGTTGCTGCACCTACATGACTGGGTGCAAGCTAACACTGAGAGGAAATCTGTGATTCAGTATCAGTCCCCTCATTTACATAAAACAGAATGTTAATTCATAGTTACCACACTCACACTAAGCCTTCCCCCTTAGCAACCACTATTCCTTGGTATTGTTGCCTTATGCATGCCATTAACTATCATGGCAAAATGCTGATATTTCTGACTTTTCTTCTTATTTTCGAGCCGATCCCATTTGCACACCGCTGCCCAATGCTAAAATGGACGGAATTGGCCAAAAAAAGATAAAAGTTTTTTTTTATAATTTTGCAAATATTTCCCATGCCAATGGCCATATATTTGGTCATTGGCATGACTACTACATTGAATACATGCTTTCTTTGGAGCTGCCATGCCTCTGTTTTGTAATTTGCAGAAATGTATTCAGTTAGTAAAGGTTACACTATTCCTGCACAGATGACCGCCTGCTTCCTGGATTGCTTATTCACCTCATTTGCATGGTTTTCATTAACAAATGGGGTAATTAGCATAGAGCAGTGGTGTCCGTGCAGGAATAGTGTAGGAGCGCTCATGTACATCCCGGGAGCTCATTCCTGGATCGCTCATCGGCCATATTGTGTGCAGCAGCTCTTGCACTATTCCTGCAGGCTGTGTAGATTACTGAGTGTAACAGGTTTTGTTATGCATTTTCCTATTTGCTATTTTATTTCCCCTTTCATAAATAAATAAATATACTCTATGTGACTACATGAGGTTGCCTAGTTAGTCTATCCGTAAGGCAAGTCTTGCCCCTTAAGAAGTATGAGATATATATCTATATCTATATATATATATATATATATATATATATATATATATATATATATATATATACTTATATAAGTGGATCCCTATCAGTTGATTATGTTTACAGAAACTTGAAATTTATATGGTTGAGGCCATATGATTGAGTTTTTAAAAACCTGAATTTTTTGAATGGAGATTGCGGTACAGTGCCGATTGTGAGATTTACCCTTTCCTTACTGTAGTGTGATCTCGTAGTTTGTATATATAACTTTCAGAGGATGTGAGGCAGCACAGGGCCTTCCCCCTTCAAAAATGTAAAAAAGGTAGGTTTTTATGTTTTTTTGATGTTCAGGAGTTCAGACATTTTCTTGGCCATATGAATTTCGAATTTCTGGAAGCTCGATCATCTGACATAGACCCATATATATATATATATATATATATATATATATATATATATATATATATATATCCACATGCGTATCTGTATCTATCTATAACACTATATTTTTCATTTTTCAAATTAGTACATCTGTGCTCTTGCATTGTCATATATACTCCATGAGCACTGCCGGCAAATGGGTCCAAAAATGGATGCAGTCTGGTAAAGAATCGGCCAGTGTATACAGGGAGTGAATGCCTTTGGCAACTCTTTGTATCTGGGTGGAGAAACTAGCTACCACATCAGTGTAGCACTACTACAAGGCAGACATTGTATGTATATCCTCAGCCCTAGCAACAATGAGTGATAAGGGAGGGAATCAGACGTGGCTCCATAACTGTATGTTCTTTTCTGTTGGTTATTACAGGATAAGATGTCCTCTAGCATCTCGGGAACCTTGCAGTTGTAGTCTGCGCTTCTTTTGGCTGTGATGCATGTCTAATCAATACCATTAGCTTTAATTTGTATCTGGGACTCGTGCCTCTTCTGGATGACCTAAACTGGATATCAGGTATGGACCATCTGGAGCAGCAGAAAAGAGCAAGATTGGTCAGCCTGACAGAACTGAATTTCAATGTAGCACCCAGGATTTTTTGGATAATGAGCTTAACTCCCCTCACAACATTGTTTTTACTTGTTTCTCAACTTCTAATCTGAGGTATATTTTCCAGGGATGCTGCACCCCCTGCATAATTCAGTATGAGGAGGTCTTTGACTCCACATCCCTCATCTCTGAATATACTACTGAAAATATTGCAACATTGGAGGTAGTATATTTAGAAATAGGAGGTGTGACATGGAAGATCTCACATAGGGGTGCAGGGTAGCGCACCCCCACAAAAATAATTGCATCTTACTAATTGTTTTCAGTTTGATTGCAGTGCTCTGTAGTGGTGAGATACTTAGGACAGCAGGGTCAACATCCACTAGTTCTGCTTTGATATTTTGAAGTACACCCAGCAAGTGCAGGCGCAGATAGGCTACTAAGATAATGGTCTTGATGGTAATCTGTAGTCATTGCATTAAGGAAAGAACTGCAATGAATGCTATAGTAATGTAGTTCACAGAATGGATATGAGTATTTCCATGAAATAATCTCAAATAGCTGAGCTTAACTCAACCTTGCCTTGAACCATTGATCAGATAATGCATAACATAAATGCCAGGATTGCAGAGCACCTACACATACCAAATTCACATGAGAAATCATTCACATATTACATTTAATTCCTTACTCAGGAAGAAAATGACCCAAAACTACAAAAACAGGTTGATATAACAGTAATAAAAATAGTATTTATTTATTTACATTTGGCAACCGGGAATGTCCAACTGGACGCAGGCCCATTTTCAGTGGAGGCCCGGGGAGAAAAGCTCCACAAATTAAAATATTACAGACATAGTTACAGATGAAGAACATAGTACATTCAGTAGATAACTAGCATCTGTTCTATCCACGAAGTCATAGTAGATGTTAACAATTGTTACAATAAGAAGTTACTGCCATATAATAAGTAGATAGGCATGGAAGTATCAGAGCTTGCTGTAATCAAAAGTAGTTTGTGGGGTGGAAGAGAGCTAGAGGGTAGATGGAGTGGGAGATGTTAGAGGGGAGAGTTACAAGGGCATAGCCAGCATGTTTTTAGGTGCGCTTTAAGTAAAGCTTTGAAGTGGGTGCATGATGGTAGAGAGGTTATTGTGGGGAGGAGGGTGTTCCATAATTTGGCTATAGCGCTTGAGAATAGTGCTTCTCCAGCAGTGTTTTTGGCTCTAGTAACCTGTAATTGATTTTTGTTGCTGGATCGTAGTGGTCTGGTGGTGAGATAGGGTTGAAGTAGATACTGGAGGGATGGGATCTTTAGAGGATGGTTAACCAGTTTGTGGGCGAGTGCGAGTTGATACCATTGAAGGAGGTCAGGGAGTTCTAGCCAGCCTAGTTCAGTAAGTGAGAGACAGTGGTGATTGTGGTAGGATGCCCCAGTGACGAATTTGGCGATTTTGTTGTAGCAGGTCTCGAGTTTATTTAGATCGCATTGCCTTAGGTTGATATATATTGGAGAGGCATAAAGTAGGGTGGAGATAAGGTGCAAATTTGCAAGTGAAATCCTAGCTGCTTTGGTGAGGAGTTGCTTATTTCTGTATAAGGCTCCTAGTTTTTGGTGGACTTTGTTTATGGTCATGGATATGTGAATGCCAAATTTGAGATTGTTGTCTATTTCGACTCCTAGCAATTTGGTGTGATCTATTGGGTAGATAGTGGTGTTGTCTTTTGCTGTAATGTTAAAGTCAGAGTTATTTCGAGTATGTTTGGTGGGTTTGAAGATGAGGAGTTTAGTTTTGTTTGGGTTGAGTATTAACTGGGCATCAGATAGCCAAGTTTCAACAGAGGAAAAGGCATCCTGTGTGACCTGTTGCAGTTCGAGTAGGGACTGGGCTGAGCAGATGATGGTTGAGTCATCTGCATATTGTATGAGTGTGCCATGTTTGGTGGCAGAGGCTAGATTATTTGTGAAAATAGAGAAGAGTAGGGGTCCAAGGATGGATCCTTGGGGAACACCAATAGAGACAGGTAGTTGGGGAGACATGTCATTTTGCTATACAACAGATTGCTGGCGGTCAGGAAGGTAACTTTGAAACCAGTTGGTGACTGGGTGACTGATTGAGCAAAGGATAGGTTATTCTGCCTGTTACAAAAAAAAAAAAATATATATATATATATATATATATATATATATATATATATATATATATATATATATAATTTTTTGTAGGATTATGATAATTAAGAGGAAGTAAGATATTATATTAACGACTTAAGAATTGATACAGTTTCAGAATACAAGGTCACATGAGCTGCATATAGAAGTTGCCTACATCAAGTACTGTTTATATCAGGCATGGCTTTACTGAATTATTTCTCACCTTCCTGCACACAGCAGTTCATGTATTGTAATTAGAGCTGTTAGACTCTTCCTGCTTTTTTCAGTAAATGAAAAACAGTGAGAAGAGAAGTAGCCACCTAATGGCATCATTTGAATCATTTATTAAACTAATTAGTCTTTGAAAAATAAACTCTCTGTGCTGTGTTTGAAAAAAAGCTGTGCATTATACTTTGACAAAAAAGAAAGTTCAAAATAAACTTAACAAAAAAAACTAAAAAATTCAAACTGATTTTTTTTCACACATGCACATTTTAATTAAACTTCTGGAAGTCAAGAGACGGCAGTCCTACAACAAAACAAACACATTTGCAGCAACCCTGTCTCAAAAAACTCACTATTGCCATGTTCTTAAATAACTACAGTGACTTGAATTATTATGCTACCTGGCATGTTCTCAACTCCTTACCACCCATAACCTCATTCATAAACTAAGTCACTCTGTATCTCTCTCCAGCTTGTCTTACATCCTACAAAGGCCTCTGTAGTCTAAGAATAAACTCTTACTACAGCCTGCAAAATCAAGCAGCACTGCTAGAGACTCACACTCAATTATCATCAAAAGAATACCTCGCCACAGGTTCCTTCAAAAAATAAATAAAAAACTAATCGAAGGCACTCCTTAGAAATTCCTACCTCAGCAGTTGCTCCTCTCCTGGATAAAATTCACATTCAACCTCTTACCAGTGTGATCACATCTTATTTCTGCTTGGGAGAAAACCACTGATGAACCCAATAAGGAGCAACTTGATCATAAAAGAACCAATTACAGCCCCACTCTCTTCTCTCAGCCCTGTATGCAAGGCAATATACATACAATACAATTAAGGCACCACCTAGTACTACTAGAGGCTTATGTATTAGCTGGAAGGGCATCTTGTCCGTCAGCTACTAGGTGCTCTGCTGTGCTAATGGCCTTGTCATTAATGTTTCTCCCCAGGATGTTAGAGGTGTTAATTATGGCCACACATGAAACAAATGTGGTATCTGTTACATTTTCCAGCAGGAGGATTTCCCAGAAGGGAGTATAGTTGCTGAGTATGGAAATCATAGTGTGTATGAATGTATTAAGCCATTTGTGTATATATGATGTGCAATAAACCCCAGTAACATGTTTTGATACTGATGCAAGATATCCCTGAAGCTATGGCTGATTATTCAGCTAATCTGAGCACTGGTAGAACACTGTCACAGTGTTTGCCCATGACTAGAGCTGTGCTGCTATCAAAAAAATATTTCATCTCCTAAAAACAATATAAGAAAGATGCTTGAAACCCTGGGAAATGAATTACAATAATGGACATACAACAGGAGTGAACTTTTTGTTTTGTGTGCTGTGTTTTATGGCATTAAAGTAAGGAAATGGTGTTGACTCTGTAGGCAGACTTCTGGGAGTATGCCCAGCTACAAATACCATGACTGCCTTCATATTTTAAACAATAATGACAACAATGACTGGGAGTATTATGCAAAAGGTCAGCTCATGCCATCATTGATGGAGAGCCCAGTAACGGTTAGCATAAGCAAAGCGACAATGTGTTATAAGGTCTATCTATTATGACTTTTCACAAATGGCAGATACAAACAGAATAACGTGATTATGCAGTGTAGTAGTTGTCTGGCTGAACACAAGATATGTTATTAGATGTATCAGACATGATCACTCAGCAACCCAAGTAGAAAAGTGTTACGTGTGTCAGCCATCACCATTTTCACAAAGGGGATAGAACACATCGAACAATGCCAAGAAACATACAAACACACACACACACACACACACACACACACACACACACACACACACACACACACACACACACACACACACACACACACACACAAATATACACATACACACATACTCACCCCTGCACTCATGTTGGGGGTGGCTGGATAGACCTCCCCTCATGAATGCTTTAAGGTGGCATCCACGTGGTTGTACAAGGTGTACAACAATATGTGCATGGAGTGATCCACCTGATGTCTGTTTAGGTGTTGTGCCACAGAGGGAACCATTCGGGGTGTATTCTAGAATGTCCTGTAGGATGTCTTGCTGCAAGGAATTAAAGTGAAGAATTGCCTTCCTAGACAGAAGTCTTCCAAATCAGGAAGAGCCCCCATTATTGGTCGAGCAGATGACAGCTATCTAAAGGACACACCATATAGTGTGCTAGGTTAGTAGCAGTGTGCGACTATGAAGAATAGTCATGGACAACCTTGGGGACTATCACATCTTGGTGTCACAGGATCCTTTCCAACAGACATTAACATTATGCCTTGGCTTCCGCCAGCCTATTCAGATGCATGTTTCACCTCTAGCCATAAGCTAGCTTATCCACATCTAAGATGACAGGCATTAGGAAGTGCATCCACTCATGGTGGCCCCACCCAGCATCTTCAAGATCGATGTGCAACCTATTAGTCAGCTGCTGGGTGGCAAATAAGACAGCAGATTGGAACCAAAGGATGCTATTTGTCACTGTTTTTTTTACCTCATTGGCCTGTGTATGTGGACACCTGTTTATGATGTAACAGTGTGTTCAACCCCCCCCCCCCCCGCCGCTGCACCTTCTATTAGTTATTTTTGAAAAAAATGTGTGAATTTGATTTAGGGAAACAGAAATGACAGATAAAGAAACAACACTTTGCTTGACAGTGAACATTTGTTACTAAAAATGATTTGCAGTAAGAAGGAATTGAGGGTGAAGAAACCTATCAAGGGAGGGGGAATAGTGTTCATTATTAAAAATAACTACTTAAACAAAATGATTACTAGGTTATATAATAAGAAATTATGTACCTACCATAACGTTCCATGTTAGTTGTCTCCTTCTCGCCTTCTTTCTTGCTGGTTGGGGTTCAGAGCTGACCTTCGGCTCTGACTCGGCCATTTTCTAAAGCTCAAGAGCTACTTACTGACTCGAGGCCTCCCTATATCCCACAATGCCCGGTGCTAGACCCCCAGATCTTGTTTGGAAGACCTAACACCATAAAGATACAACTGTAAGACAACTGTCCCTATAACAAGACTTCAGCTACAGGGCTGAAGAAAAAGGTAGAGGACATAAAACGGTAAAGACTCAGCCAGTGATCAGACTCATAGGAGAACTATTCTCGGTCCATCTAGGCTTGGGGGATGGAGGGTGGGACACAAGAAAGAAGGCGAGAAGGAGACAACTAACATGGAAAGTTATGGTAGGTACATAACGTCTTAATGTTAAGTTGTCCCTCTCGCCTTCATTCTTGCTGGTTGGGACAGCGTCCCTAGCACCTTAGTCCTGGGTGGCTCATCGGAACAGACTCTTGAGCACAGTGGAACCAAAATCAGATCTGCTCCTAGAGGCCAGATCCAATTTATAATGTGAAATGAAAGTATGAGGGGTGGCCCATGTGGCCACCGCACAAATGGCTTCCATTGGTAGTCTTGCTTAAAAAGCTACCGATGTAGCTAAAGCTCTAGTAGAGTGGCCTTTAGGTTTAGCAGGGAGTTCTTTATGCCTCAACTGATAAATAAGGGTAATAATAGAGAACAACCACCTGGATAATGTTAATTTAGACACTGGTCGACCCTGCTTACCTTCTGCATAGGACAGGAAGAGTTGATCTGATTTCCTTATTTGCTCAGTCCTATGCAAATAGAAACGTAATTGCATGTGAACGTCCAATTGGTGTAATTTGTGTTCAGCTTTTTTGGAATAATTTGGAAAAAAGACTGGCAGATCGATGGATTGATTCAAATTGTTCTCAGAGGGGACCTTAGGAAGGAATGAAGGATTAGTCCTGAGTGAAACTCTGTCCTTATGGCAAACTAGATAAGGAGGACGAACACAAAGGGCTTGCAGTTCAGAAACTCTCCTCACTGAAGTAATGGCCACCAAAAAGAGTGTTTTCCAGGTAAGCAATTTCAAGGAACAGGAAGCTGCCGGTTTAAAGGGAGGAAGTATCAAGGAAGCTAGGATCAAATTTAGGCATGTTTTTTACTCACTGAAGAAGGCATATTGCCGAAACCGGTCTGAGGGTTGGAGTTATGTTTGGGACATTTTTATGTTCCTGATTCTCTGCCAAATAAAGCGTTGGACTATATATGCTGGCCATTTGTGTTTTTTCTACTAATGGTTTGCCGTGCAAGCTGTACATGTGAGGCGTGGTGTTTTTCTGGTCTTGTTGGTTCTCGCTGGTGGCGTTTTAGCCTTCGCTATCAGTAGAAGAGGACTCCTCACTTGGTTTATTAAGTTTTCTCATCAGTCACTTTGCTGTGGATATATCAATGCTTCTTTTCAATATTTGTGACGTTTTGGTGGTTGGCGTTTTTGGATGGATACATGGGGAGTCTATAGCAGCGTCTTAAAGGTACTGGTGGTATCATTACACTTGGTGGCATATTTTGTTTTGGGCAGACTTTTCGGAAGACATATTTGGTAACTGGAATTCCCTTTTTTGGAACAGATTTTGGCATTATTTTAGTCGTGGACAACTATATTTGTGGGTCGCTAAAGATTTTCAACAGCCACATTCCTTTTGGGTCTACATGGACTATCGTGGAGCTATCAACAACATATCTATGGGACCCACCCATGGTTCGTTTGGGGGACCGGGACATTAATGATACATTACATACTGTATAGGATTTCCTTATTTGCATTTGTATGTTAAATTCCTTTTTGGGTATACAGATGAATATCAACAGTTATGAGATGTTGTTAGGTATTTTTTTATAATTTTACCGATATATGAATATGTTAGGTGCTTAGTAGGTTGGTTTTGACTAACTACGGATCACTTCTCTATATTGATGTACATGTTAGGGTCAATATTAATGGTTTAGACAGCTGCTTGGTACCACTGTGGATAATATTTGCGAAAGTTATTCAAGGTTTTTCAACACCTATGTCTATATGGCCTTTTTTTATGGTCATTGAGATATTTAACTCTTGGAAAGTTATTTTGGATGTGTGGACCGGGACATTTTGAGTGAATGGTGCACAATATCTAATGATTCTGAACGTCATTTGCCTATATATTTTTTGATTCTTTGGGATATTCATCAGAATGTTAACAACATCGATAATGTGTTATAAGGAAGTTTCCCATAAATTCAATGGATAAAGGTGTACTTAAAGGGGATTTATAGGTTCATTTTGGGATCGATATGTGACTAGGATTCAATACAGTATGAATACAATGTAATGTTATCATTTTTTCATTGAAATATTCATCAGTCTGTTCATTAATCTATTCAATTGATTTATTGCTTTTTATATAACTAACAAACCCGGAGTTGGTTATATACCATTGGTGCATGTTTGAATAACTTTTGCTGATGTTTATTGAAAAGTTGGCTGGTACGTCATTTTTTAACTGGGCCTTTACCATTATGGTCTACTAAAATATTACGATTGCCATTAGGCTTTTGTACTTTGCCTATATGTCTTTGGAGAAATAGCCTTGTTACACTAATGCACAGCTAAACAGGATCTTTAGTTCTACCTGTGTTGGTCCTGCTTATTCACTGTTTAAGGAATAGCCTAACGGACTCTCAAATATATTTAACTGCATACACAAGGGGTATATAGGATCAGTGGGCATAACAGTGATTCACTGGTATAAGGATTATTGATATCCTAATGGTCTTTTGGTCATTAGAGATTTATTTTGGCTTATATATATAAACTATAGGCTACATGAATATACATCTGGTGTTAGTCCAGTGATATGTTATAACTTATTAGGTTTTTTTGGCCTGGTGGCAAATATTGTAACAATACGGTGTGGAAATCTGAACATACAGTACAAGGACGTGTTTTGATATCTATTTCTGGTCAGTTAGTGTGACCTGTCTTTGTGATCTATAATAGCTGGGCCTTATTCTTGTCCTTACACCTCAATTTATGCTTTCACTTTGCTTTTTCTAGTAATTGATTAATATTTTTATCCTGGCTACTTCATATAAGCAATTTTTGGTGCCAAATTCATTCTTTGGACAATTTGGTATACTTTACTAATATTATGGACCTGGACAACATTCTTGAGGGGTTGTGTGCTGATCGGGAGGATATTAAAGTATTTGGTCTGGATTCTATCCCAAGCAGCAACTCCGATGTTAGTAGCATTAACATACAAGACAGATGTCAAACAGTGTTTTCAAATTTGTAAAAGGGCCTTAAAGGGCTACGGGCTAATATTTGGCATCTGAGGTTATTCAAGGCGTATTTGCATAAACATTTGGTTCCTAGAGGTCTTCGTATTAGACTAAGACCAATGGTCAGCAGATCTGAACAGAGGTTGACCGACGAATGGAATCAAGCGGTACAAGATGGATCTATGGCCTTTGTCAGGATATTGGCTTCTTATTATGAAAGGGCCATTGACAATAATATTTCTGAAGTTAGGAATCTAAGAATTGAATGTAAGAAATTTGAATCTTCTACCAATTATGAAAGTATGGTAACCAAATTGTCTAAAGAATTAACAACCTACGATAAAATAACTAAGGACAGAAAGGTGAAAAAATTCAACAGGGATGTTTTGGACTATGGTAGAGGACGACCTTTTGAAATACAAAGATCAGTTAGATTCAAGGATGTTAGTTCAAGTGTGAACAGGGGGGGACAAGGAAAAGGCCCAGGTCTATTTTAAAGCATAGTGATAGGTCATATACCAGTACTTCAGGTGATGAGTCCTCTCTTACCGATAGTGAAGGTACACCATCTGTAGAATCACCTGCCAAGAAACAAACTAATGCTGCCATCCCTTTAGAAGGGGTAACAAACATAGAGGGGGGCGCAAACATGCCAACAGGTATAGGCACAGATTCAATAGATGGCTCGATCCAAGTTCTGTTGAAATAGGGGATACAGAGTGTAACAATGTTCTTAATCTTTCTGACTTTTCACAAATGGCAGATACAAAACAGAATAACGTGGATTATGCAGTGTAGTAGTTGTCTGGCTGAACACAAGATATGTTATTAGATGTATCAGACATGATCACTCAGCAACCCAAGTAGAAAAGTGTTACGTGTGTCAGCCATCACCATTTTCACAAAGGGGATAGAACACATTGAACAATGCCAAGAAACATGCAAACACACACACACACACACACACACACACACACACACACACACACACACACACACACACACACAAATATACACATACACACATACTCACCCCTGCACTCATGTTGGGTGGCTGGATAGACCTCCTCACTTGAATGTCTCTTAAGGTGGCATCCACGTGGTTGTACAAGGTGTACAACAATATGTGCATGGAGTGATCCACCTGATGTCTGTTTAGGTGTTGTGCCACAGAGGGAACCATTCGGGGTGTATTCTAGAATGTCCTGTAGGATGTCTTGCTGCAAGGAATTAAAGTGAAGAATTGCCTTTCTAGACAGATGTCTTCCAAATCAGGAAGAGCCCCCATTATTGGTCGAGAAGATGACAGCTATCTAAAGGACACACCATATAGTGCGCTAGGTTGGTAGCAGTGTGCAACTATGAAGAATAGTCATGGACAACCTTGGGGACTATCACATCTTGGTGTCACAGGATCCTTTCCAACAGACATTAACATTATGCCTTGGCTTCTGCCAGCCTATTCAGGTGCATGTTTCACCTCTAGCCATAAGCTAGCTTATCCACATCTAAGATGACAGGCATTAGGAAGTGCATCCACTCATGGTGGCCCCACCCAGCATCTTCAAGATCGATGTGCAACCTATTAGTCAGCTTCTGGGTGGCAAATAAGACAGCAGATTGGAACCAAAGGATGCTATTTGTCACTGTTTTTTTTACCTCACTGGCCTGTGTATGTGGACACCTGTTTATGATGTAACAGTGTGCTCCACCCCACCCCCCCCCCCCGCCGTTGCACCTTCTATTAGTTATTTTTGAAAAAAAATGTGTGAATTTGATTTAGGGAAACAGAAACGACAGATAAAGAAAACAACACTTTGCTTGTCAGTGAACATTTGTTATTAAAAAGGATTTGCGGTAAGAAGAAATTGAGGGTGAAGAAACCTGACAAGGGAGGGGGAATAGTGTTCATTATTAAAAATAACTACTTAAACAAAATGAACACTAGGTTATATAATAAGAAGTTATGTACCTACCATAACATTCCATGTTAGTTGTCTCCTTCTCGCCTTCTTTCTTGCTGGTTGGGGTTCAGAGCTGACCTTCGGCTCCGACTCGGCCATTTTCTAAAGCTCAAGAGCTACTTACTGACTTGAGGCCTCCCTATATCCCACAATGCCTGGCACTAGACCCCCAGATCTCGTTTGGAAGACCTAACACCATAAAGATACAACTGTAAGACAACTGTCCCTATAACAAGACTTCAGCTACAGGGCTGAAGAAAAAGGTAGGGGACATAAAACGGTAAAGACTCAGCCAGTGATCAGACTCATAGGAGAATTATTCTCGGTCCATCTAGGCTAGGGGGATGGAGGGTGGGACACAAGAAAGAAGGCGAGAAGGAGACAACTAACATGGAAAGTTATGGTAGGTACATAACTTATTAATGTTAAGTTGTCCCTCTCACCTTCATTCTTGCTGGTTGGGACAGCATCCCTAGCACCTTAGTCCTGGGTGGCTCATCCGGAACAGACTCTTGAGCACAGTGGAGCCAAAATCAGATCTGCTCCTAGAGGCCAGATCCAATTTATAATGTGAAATGAAAGTATGAGGGGTGGCCCATGTGGCCGCCGCACAAATCGCTTCCATTGGTAGTCTTGCTTGAAAAGCTACCGATGTAGCTAAAGCTCTAGTAGAGTGGCCTTTAGGTTTAGCAGGGAGTTCTTTATGCCTCAACTGATAAATAAGGGTAATAATAGAGGACAACCACCTGGATAATGTTAATTTAGACACTGGTTGACCCTGCTTACCTTCTGCATAGGACAGGAAGAGTTGATCTGATTTCCTTATTTGCTCAGTCCTATGCAAATAGAAATGTAATTGCCTGTGAATGTCCAACTTGTGTAATTTATGTTTCAGCTTTGTTGGAATAATTTGGAAAAAAGACTGGCAAATCGAAGGATTGATTCAAATTGTTCTCAGAGGGGACCTTAGGAAGGAATGAAGGATTAGTCCTGAGCGAAACTCTGTCCTTATGGAAAACTAGATAAGGAGGACGAACACAAAGGGCTTGCAGTTCAGAAACTCTCCTCGCTGAAGTAATGGCCACCAAAAAGAGTGTTTTCCAGGTAAGCAATTTCAAGGAACAGGAAGCTGCCGGTTTAAAGGGAGGAAGTATCAAGGAAGCTAGGATCAAATTTAAGTCCCAAGGAGGCGGGGGATCCCTGACTGGAGGCCTGAGCAAGATTGTTCCTTTCAGAAAGGCTTTGCAAAGCTTATGGGACATGATGCTGGTTTCTGACAGGTCCGTATGGAAATTAGAGATTGCCACTAATTGAACTCTAATGGTGGCCGACGAGGAGCCCGCTTGAAAAAGCTCTGCTAAGAAGTCCAGAACGTTATGGACAGGGGCCATGAAGGGATCAATATTTCTAGCCTCTGCCCAGAAAGAGAAACATTTTCACTTACTAGCATAAGTCTTCCTGGTTGTAGGTTTGTGCGAGGAAAGGATAATCTCACGCACTGAATTGGAAATACTGGGAAGCCTGGCTAGGGTTGGAAGTGGAGCAACCAAGCAGTGAGGTTGAGAGACTGAAGAGACTGATGCAGCCTGCCCAACTGATGGATCAGGAGGTCCAGAACTGGGTCCAGATTCCAAGGCTGTTCTAGAAGGTGACGATGCAGGAATGGGAACCAGATTTGTCGAGGCCAGTATGGAGCAATGAGGATCATTCTGCAACCCAGCATGGTAGCTTTCTGATTTAGTTTGGGAATTAGTGGAAAGGGTAGGAATGCATACAGAAGTCCCTGGGGCCAATTATGAACTAGAGCGTCTCTGGGGGAGTGTCCGGGAAGAGGGAAGAGAGTGAAGAAACTGTCGCACTTGCTGTTGAGAGGAGTTGTGAAAAGGTCGCAGCAAGGCTGACCCCATTTGCGGAAGATTCTGTCCGCTACTGTCCTGTTGAGAGACCACTCGTGAGGCATGAGAATAGCTCTGCTTAGCCTGTCCGCTATGACGTTGGACTTCCCAAGGATGTGTGTTGCCATCAGAAACCATTGAGAGGAGACCGCCCACTGCCATAGTCTGAGTGCTTCTCAACATAAGGGATAAGACTTGGTTCCACCCTGCTTGTTGATGTACCACACTACAGACATATTGTCTGTCTGAATTTTAATGGTCCCAGTGGGTAGAGAGTTCTGAAGAGCTTGCAACGCTAAAAGCACCGCCCTCATCTCCAAGACGTTTATGTGCAAGTGGTACTCATGGGGTTGCCAGATGCCCTGAACAGTCCTGCCCTGAAAATGCCGCCCCCCACCCAATCAGGGAGGCATCTGTGGTCACCATGGCAACTGGAGGAGGAAGGACAAATGGTTTGCCCTGGGGTACTGATGGAGAGACCATCCACCAAGCCAAGTGGTCTTTGCATGACTGTGTGATTATTGTCTTTTGAGACAAAGGAAGTTGTTGAAAAGACCATTGGGTGAAAAGCATCCACTGGAGAATCCTCATGTGAAAATGAGCCAGGGGAACTAATATGATCGCTGCTGCCATGAGATCTAAGGTTTTTAGGACAAATCTGGCCTGAATCTTTCTGCATCCTAATAATACTTGTACATGTCGGCGAATATCTGCCACTCTTTCTACTGGAAGTCTTGTGGACAGATCTTTCATATCTAATCTTGCACCTATAAAGGTTAAAGACTGACAAGGTGATAATGCAGACTTTTCAAAATTTATTGAGATACCTAGGTTGGAGCATGTTTGTATGGTATGATCCCTGGCTCTCAGCAATTGATGTCTGGTGGTAGCAGTAAGGAGTCAGTCGTCTAGATATGGAAACACCTGGAATGCTTGCCATCTCAGGTGAGCGGTAACCACTGCCATGCATTTGGTGAACACCCTGGGGCCTGTGGTGAGACCAAAGGGCAGGGCTCTGACCTGTATTGACTGGCTCCCAGCCGGAAGCGGAAAAACCTTCTGGAACGCCTGTCCATTTTGATGTGGTAGTACGCATCCTGAAGATCTATGGAGCACATCCAATTGTCCTGACCCAAAAAGGGTAGAATGGACTGAAGCGTGACCATCCAGAACTTCGTTCTTTGAACAGACTTGTTTAGTCTGCTGAGATCCAAAATGGGTCTCCAGTCCCCTGTCTTTTTTGGTACCAAAAAGAACTTTGAGTAAATTCCAGATCCTTGCTGGTCTGCTGGGACTTGTTGGATGGCCCTTTTTTTAGCAGTCTTGAAATTTCTTGTACTGCCTGTTCCCTTAGACTGGGTGGAACATCTGGGATGGGGTTGTTTGATTTTTGGGGAGTGTGGACAAACGGGATTTTGTAACCTCCGGATATGATAGACTGTACCCATTTGTCTCGAGTGATGAGATGCCAGGCTTCTGGGTACAGTGACAACCTTCCCCTGACTGCCTCCAAAGGCGGACAGCCGGGCAGCCCCTCAGGGGTGCTGGAAGGGCTTGTCAGAGAAAGATTTCCTGCTACCCTGATTCTGTGGACCCCCTCTGCCCCACGGGCAGCGTCTATTGTTCCCTCCTCTGCCTCTCGAGGGAAACTTGCCACGTGTGTCAGGCACAGCTCCCTGGGGTTTCCAGAACCACATTTTCCCACTCTTCTGACCCTTAGGCTATGGTCTAGAGGGAGTAGAAAAATGGACTCCTACGGCAGAGAGAGTCTTGCCTACCTGCTCACACCTGCTAAGTGTATCTTTCACCTGAGGTCCAAACAGAGCCAAACCATCAAAAGGGGTGTTGTTGAAGGATGCCTTGAAGGGGTCAGCGAAGTTACATAACCGCATCCAGGCATGCCTTCTCAAAGCCACGCCTGTGCCTGTGGCTCTGCTCGCCCCATCAGCCGCATACAAAATGAGCCGTATGGAGGAGTTAACGATAGAATTAAGAGTCGCCAGCTGGGAGTTTATCTTGTCTTGAGCCCTCGCAGCTGATGGATCTTGCAGGGTATATCCTAGCTCCTTGAGGAGATCCCTCTGAAGACGGGTGAAGTGGCACAAATAGTTCAGTGAACTCATGGAGAAGGTCGCTGAGGAAAACATCTGCTTCCCATATCTATCCATCGTCCTAGACTCTTTATTAGGGGGATGGACAGACTCAGAAGTCAGCACGCTCCTCACGACCTCGAAGGTGCCTCTGTCTGGCACAGAAGAGGGTTCCCCACTCCGAGGAGATGGGAACCCTCTCCGGCACCGAAAGGGACGGCTCCGAAGCTGATGTAGGAGCAGAGCTTACCTGCACCGAAGCTCCGAGAGGGAGAACGGGGTCGGACAAGGGTCCGATGCCACTCGCCCCCTCCGAGCCGACAAGGGAGTCTTGGTGCCCAGATCCCTCCAAGAACGGAACCATTGAAGAAATCGGAGCTGACAATGGAGCCGAAAGGGGAAGCATCGGCACCGACCTGTCCAGGATCCGAGCCCCAACAAGCTCCGGCTCCGAACTGACAGGAGGAGTCGGAGGAGGAACTACTTCAGGAAGAGGAGCAGCCACAGCCTGATGAGGAGGGCTAGTTAGCATTTTAGCCAGGGCCTGCGATTTGAGGAGTCTACTGACCACTCTCTCCAAGTCATGATCGGACAGCGTCGAGGACAAAGAAGAGTGGGATCTATGGCTCCATTCGGACTGTAGCAAGGGTGATCCTGGAGCCGAGTGAATCGACTCCAGAGATGGAGATCTGGATCGCTTACGGCTCCCCAATGGCTCCGACAGCAAGGTCTCGGTCCGGCCAAACCCGAAATTGAAGCAGACGCTCCACCTGGTGATGGCTCCATACTGGGAGCTGACGGCTTGGTGGGCTTAGGGGTTTTAGCTGGCTGAGACTTTGCCAGAGACCCCTCGGGTTTTAGTAAACCCCTGAGAATTAACTTGTTCCTACGCTCCTGCAGGACTCTTGCTCAGTATGTCATGCTTTTAGTCCGAGAGTCCTGCAGGTGTAGGGAACCTAAACAATAAAGACAAGAAGTGTGACCGTCTGTCAGAGACATTTTCTGACAGCACGAGTCACACTTCTTTGGTATCCTTCGACATGATAGAAATAAAGGGAATACCAATGGACAAAACCTTTTGACTAGTGTAAAATAACACACACACTCACACACACACACTAGTCCCACACCTTCACAAAAAAGATTTATGTAATTATACTAACAAAAAAGCTAAAAGACTATGATATTATATTATAAAGGCTAAACACTACTCCCTGCTGAAAACAATATATATAGGAAGGGGATAGCCTCTAACTTAAACGGCCTACTTGGGAGATAGGGGGGGAGGGGAGAAACTCTCTAAGTAAAAACGAGTTTCCTATGGGTCTAAAGAAACAAGGAAAACTAAGACTAGTCTACAGTACTACTCTAATTTTAACAAAAAAACTCGAAAATCTATACACTAACAATTTAGCTATTTCAAATACAAAAAGTAATACGACCTGAGCCACTGAAGTGCAACCTCATAGCTGAAGCGGCAAACGAGATCTGGGGGTCTAGTGCCAGGCATTGTGGGATATGGAGGCCTCAAGCCAGTAAGTAGCTCTCAAGCTTTAGAAAATGGCCAAGTCAGAGCCGAAGGTCGGCTCCGAACCCCAACCAACAAGAATGAAGGTGAGAGGGACAACTTAACATTAATGTATATGAAGATGTATCGATTAACTGTGTTAATATTCCTACATATAGGAGCAACTATATAGTAGAACATGTTTTGGTCCATGGATAAAACAGCTAATGAAATGTACTCTTATCTAAGTTCTCTATATCTAATAGTATCTTGTATACTTGGAATCCTGAAGATTCATAAAAGCTTGGTTGATCCACCAGTCAGACACTAGTCAATGCGGGAAAAATAAAGGGCACATCTGTTAGTTAAACACATACATATCAAGTTAAAAGACATTTTGGGTTTATCTGACCACTTATTAAAGGATTCTTGGGACTTTTTGTCCAAATATCTTATGTACTGTAGATGTGATTGATTTATATAGTGTTATTCCACATGACGAGGGATTAAAATTGCTCAAGAAATTTTAGGTAGGCAACACTAATTTGAGTCAGAATGAGAATAACATTTTGAACATATTGATGTGAATTGTTTTGTGGCACAATTGCATTTATTTTGAAGGACAATGCTTCCTACAAAAGATGGGGACTGCAATGGGAGCGGTGCACACCTTTTTATTTGCAAATATAATAATGTTACAGTGGCAGAAGAAATGGATTTTAGCAGTGTATTCAGAGAGAGATGTATTTTATATGTGAGAGTTTTGGACAATATTTTTATTGTATGTGATAACATGTACAGCAATTTGGAAGTGCCTTTTGATTACATCAGTTATACCACAAGCTTTTTTGAAATTCACCCACAATATCAGTTGTGACCAAAATAATTATTTAGATGTTGTGATTAGTAAAAATGGAAATGGATATGGGTTAACCTCTACTATCATTGCAGTAAAAACACACCAAGATTAAGCACTTTCGTCTTTCACGTAGAAGACTACATCAGAATAAGCACACTGATTCAAGAACCATTTTTATACCAGTACATGTTACATAATAGATAAAATTGAGCCAATGGTATTGCCAAAACAAGTCACATGTAAAATGGTCACATGAGCAATATTAAATACACAGGATGTTAATATTTAAGCCAACTTAGCTTTTAGCTTTTTAAAAATAAAACATTGTTATATATTAAATCCCTTCAGCATGTATTTGAAAATGTAGGCACAGCAATACATGTAAAAATGTTAAAATACTTTCATAGATTTTTCTTTCAGGGCTGGAAGCATTGTCAAGGAATCATTTATACCTGGTGGAAAATTAGCTGCTAGTCTGAGATGCCAAACAAGCTCTTTTTTACTTAATAAATTCTTCCAGTCACCCCCCCCCCACTCAAATCTATGTCCACAGTATCCAAAATACCAAATTTAAAGCCTTTAAAATTAGAACAAGTGATGGAATGCCTATATAATGCACTTGTATCCTTCTTGTTTTTAACATCATATATGTGCTCGGTTTACTATTGAAATGTCGAATGGCACTACATCGACTGTACTACAGTCGAACACGGAAGTTCGAAAATAGTAATGTCGACGACAAAAAAACAATCTAGGACTGTGTTTTAACATGGGTCGAGGTAGGGGAGATGTTTGTAGTTCTGAATAATACTGAACACCTACCTCGGCCTAAACCTACATGCTCATAGATTCTGCTTTTCAATGGCATCTCCATTTTCCCAACATAGAATCCGTTGCACGTATCACATAGAGCAGGATACACCACTCTGGTGGTAAAACAATTTCCTTTCTTGAATATAACCTTAGCTACCATCTTATTAGCTAGGTGGGTTTGAGGTGCTTTGAAAATATTAGTACATTGGGAGCACCTCCCACAAGGTGTTGTACCACAACCACCTTCTAGCAGTAAATCCAACTTGTTTTCCATAAGATGTTTGCTATTCATGCCCACCTTATTGATAACAACTGGTTTATCTCCCACTGCAGTTAACACATCATTATTTACCCTAAATATACTCCAGTTCGAGTCTATATTAGATGAACAAAAGTTCATCTTAGCGAATGCTCACATGAGCGAATATCCAGGTACTCAAAACTGTAATTGTGGGGGGCTGCGTCCCCCACACCCTCCCTAAATATATATTCCAACTCCAAAATCGCACTACAGTGAGGAAAGAGCAAATATTCCCATCTTCACTGTACAGTGATCTCACAATTGTAGTTTCGAGTTCCGCAATATTTGCTCATGTGAGCTTTCGCTAAGATGAACTTTCATTCATCTAATATAGACCCTCCAGTTCTTTTTTAATTTGTTTTTCACTTCATATGATATAGGACTGTAATGCACTATACATGCATGCTCATAAATCTTTGTTTCACCAGGATTTCTAGGGGCTATATTAGTTAATGGGTGATTTCCTAACAGGGGCTTATATTTGTTTCCCCATCCTGTGTAAACCTCCTCAATAATTTGTTCCACCATCTATTTGAGGTATCCCCTTTCTAAAAACATATCTCTTAATGTGAAAAATTCCTGCCTCACATCACTCAGTTCTGAAGTCATGCAATTCTTATAGTCTGTCCATTGACTAAACTCTTTTTCTGGAAAAGTGGATGGTTGCTCATATAATGAAGGTAAGAATTACAAAAAGTACTCTTACAAAATATGTTAGATTTCAAAACCTGTAGGTGTATGGGTAATTGCCATGTCCAAGTAATGTATACCTTTAGTGTTGTAATTTATAAGTAAATTCCAAAAATGAGGTACTTTTCTCCAGGAGGCCAGGGATATCTTTCCCTTTTCCCTTCCACAAAATAAAGATGTCATCCAAAAACCTGCAATATAACTGGATGTTGTTCTAAAATTCTTTGTGAAATCCATATCTTAATTCCCAACCTAATAGTACTATACTTGCATATATAGGGGTGCAGGCAGCCTCCATGGCAACTCCGCTTGTTGTTGGAAATATTGGCCCTCAAAGAATAAAAAAATATTCTCTAAGATAAGTGCCATCTGCCATTGCATCCCAGGTTGTTGTTGAAATGATTTCTTGAAATACCAGTTTTTTTAATTGGTTATTGAATAAATACATTTAAACAAATTAAAATAAAAAAAATAATTCAAGTAAAAGTTGATGCAGCAGGTGATGTCCAGACAACCAAATTAGTGCCAGGCTACAGCTAGTAAAAACACATATTCCTCACAGTAACTTGAGTTCATAACCTTTTTGTCTCTGGTAGCTTTCTGATAATTTCATTGGTATTCACCTGTGTGAAGTGTTTCCTCTTTCTGCAATTGTTCACCACATGCAATATGTTCGCACTCTTTGTGGCTAACAGAAGATACAGGCAACATCATCCAACACGTGGATAACAAATGCACAATCAAAATACTATTGCTGTTTTTTTCACTGTTCAGTTTAATTCAAAGCTCTGCCTTGAGTTAAATAATACATTTTAAAAAATGCATATTCTGCTCTTTCAGCCATTACATATGATTGTATATATCTTGACGACTGACACATAACAAACTGCTAGTGCTGTAAAACATGCTTTACAGATAAAAAGGCTTTATTATCATCAGCTTTTCAAAATGTTTAGAGCAGCTGGAGAACTCAATGCGCTTTCACTGTAAATGAACAGCATAAACCAGTGATGGCAAACGTATGACACGTGAGTCAAAGGTGACACAACACAACATTTTGGGTGACACACCGGCGTTTACCAACACCCGAATAACCAAAGATATTGAACAGAAATACAAGAAATATGTGACCCTGCACTTATCTATTAAAACTCACCAACAAAAAAAGTCATTAATTAATGTTAATCAAATCAAATGCAATGTGTTCCATATTTTTTCAGTTTAATTCAAAATTAGTATTAAATGTAGGGTAATTTTTGGTACACTACATTAAGCTCAGTTATCAGTGTGCATATCGTTTTTGATATTGTAAGTCACTGATTTTTATTTTACTTTTATAATACATAGCAACACACATGATTGGATTGGATTTTTTTCTATAAATATGTAAAGAACTGTTTCTATTTTGTTTGAGGGAGCTGGGGGATGACACGCCAGCAGAGTCAAGCTAGGCATTTTCCAAATTTTTGACACGCCAAGCTCAAAAGGTTCACCATAACTGGCATAAACAATAATATCTCCAAAATGCCCATCGGAAAACTACATACTGAAGACAGTTGCAGATAATAATGTGTCAGTTTATATTGCATGATAATCAATAGATATGATTGTAAGTCAAGTGCTGTATGCACTGTACATGTGAAATCTTTCTGTATCATTGTGTGCAGAGCACTGATGAGTGAGATGAGAAACCAAGAAATGAAGCCAAAACTATAATGTGAGAACTGGCAGAGAAAGTTACTGGGCAGAACTTTGACAGTGCTGGTGATTGTTATCTAGTCTTAGTTCCTGCAGTAACTGAGAAAGTTGAACAAGAGCGCATCACTAATTCAAGTTGTTTCTTCACATCTTTAATTTCCTTAAAGCATTATTCCTTAGTAAAATATACAACTATGTGTGTGTGTGTGTGTGCTTGTATTTCTGTATAGCTTGCCTATATGTACTGACAATGTGAATTTCATTGACTGGCAGATTAGAAACATTGTATAATCAGTAAATTGTATTGTCAATGATCTTTTCCAATGGATTTCTTCCAAGCAAATCTCACTGCTCATTAAGATGTGCAATGCACACACACACACACACACACACACACACACACACACACACACACACACACACACACACACACACACACACACACACACACACATACACACGTGCACACACACACACATACACACACACACACACACACACACACACACACACACACACACACACACACACACATTTGCACACACACACACACACACACACACACACACACACACACACACACACACACACACACACACACACACACACACACACACACACACACACACACACACACACACACACACACACACACACACACAACACACACACACACACACACACACACACATACACACACACACACACACACACACACACACACACACACACACACACACACACACACACACACACACACACACACACGCACACACGCACACACACACACACACACACACACACACACACACACATACACACACACACACACACACACAGGTACACACACATACACACACACACACACACACACACACTCCACCATCATCATCAGGAGGAAGCTCCTTTTTCCCATTTTGTACATGAGCAGTTCACTGTCACTTATGCACTCAGATACATAAAAGGAAAGATAGAAAGACAGACAGAACAATAGACTGATAGACAGATATACAGACAGACATATAGATAGACCAACAGGAAGATACACAGACAGACGTATTGATAGAGAGAGAGAGACAGACAGAGACTGACAGACAGATAGACCAGCAGACAAATGTACAGACAGACAGACACTTAGCAGCTAGATAGATAGAAACATAGATAGACAGACAGATAGACAGGCAGGTATACAGACAGACACAGAGATAGATAAGTAGAAATAGAGATAGATAAAGAGATAGAGAGATTGATAGATAGATAGATGGATAGATAGATATATAGATAGATAGATAGATAGATAGATAGACTAACAGACAGATATACAGACAGACAGACATATAGATAGATAATATAGATAGACAGACCAACAGAAAGATACACATACTGACAAATAGATAGAGAGTGAGAGAGAGAGATAGACAGACAGGCAGATGGATAGACCAAGAGAAAAATATACAGACAGACAGGAACTTAGGCAGATAGATACACAGACAAACAGACAGACAGACATAGGACAATAGACAGACAGACCGACACAGACATAGACTTAGACAGCTAGATAGCTAGATAGACAGACCAACAGACAGATATACTAGACAGATAGATAGATTGATAGATATATATACAGCTAAATGCATAGATAAAGAGATGCAGAGGTAGATAAGTGGGTAGACAGACAGACAGATATACAGATATATATTTACCACAATGACATAACCTTTTAGGATGCAACAAATCCCTATATCTTTAGAATTATATCATTTTTATGCATACCCTGTGTGCATCAACAAAATATTTACTAACAAGCTGTATGGGATATTGGCTCCCGTAGAGATAAGAAATGCTTTTCTAACATGCTAGTTCATCCTAATTTAAACAAAAGAAAAAAGAATGCAAGTATACAACATGCCTTCAAATAAACTCTAACTACCTGAAACAACTACTTTCATTAAAGTCAGTCCGAAACAACTTAAATCCAACCATATAAAAATTAAAAAAGAGAACACACACACACACACACACACACACACACACACACACACACACACACACACACACACACACACACACACACACACACACACACACACACACACACACACACACACACAAGAAACGGCCAGTCAACCAGATGGAAAATGTTATTACCAGCAAAGCTAAGCAATATAAGCTTATTCTAGGCACAAACTAACTTAATGCATATGAGTAACATACGCTAACGTAATATTTAATACATGACTAAAAGAACATCACCGATTTCCAATTACATTCAACTTGGACTAGAGTAGAAAACCATCCGTGAGACAATTTTTCCAGATAAATGTGTAGAAAATAAATAATACACCACTTATTACAGTATCAGTGTACAAAAAGAAAGGGGCTTTCACAGCAATGGGCAGTACTGAAGTATCAAACTCGTATTAAATTGCTAGAAAGTTCTGAAGACAGTAACTGATAAATGAATATGCAAAGTAGTGCAAGGTAAAAAGGGAGATGTGTGAGTTTAGATTCATACCAGGATGCAGCAACTGACCCGAGGTCTGCAGTGAGATGGATAGCTGAGAACAAGATATAGATGAGAAGAGAATTCAACTGGCTCAGAGAATGCATATGACAAGGTCCCAAGAAAGCTGAACTGGGCAATCTTGAGATGGTCTGAAGTCCCAGAAACAATTGTAAAATTAGTGCAAGCTGTATACAAGGACCTGTACAGACAGCACTCAGACTGACAGAGGGGTTCAGCATGGGAGTGGGGGTATATCAGCTTTTAGCTCTGAGTCCAGTCCTGCTCCTACTTATATTGATCTGCACTAGCAAACAGGTCTAAGTGGACAGATTGTCAAATGTGCTGTACGGAGCTGATGTACCCTTACAACAAGATTCTGAACAGAAACTTCAGCTAATGATAAAAGAATGGATGCCAAACTAAAGGCATGTCAGATGAAACTGAGTACAGACCCAGTTTTCAAGTCAGCAAATAGGGGAGATCAGTAGAAACTGAGATAGAAGAGGAAATAGTGAAACAGCTTAGCTTCAGATCTCTGAGAGGGGAAGTTGAGGAAAAGGGAAGTATGAATGAGGATGTCAAAGCTAGAATTAGAAGGCCTGCAGCTGACTGGTTCAGAAAGACAGGAGTACGGTGTGACAAAAAAATTGCAAAGACTCTGAAAAGTAAAGAGTAGAAAGTAGTAGTGTAGTGCTCTTGTGTAGTACAAAATTCCTGACTGTGAAGGCAGAGCAGATGAGGAAATTGAGGGTGATGAAGTTGAAATGACTGAGATGAGGAGTAGGATGCAAACTGTGGGAAAGAACAGGGAAAAATGACATCAGAGCAGAGCTAAAGTAGCTCCAATTGCACAAAAGGTCAAACAGAAATGATTAGGGTAATTTGTGCACATGTGCAGGGAAAGAGAAAATGATTTTGTAAAGAGGAATTTGGAAAGACAAGAAGAAGGCAAGAGGAAACCATGACATTCACCAAGGAAATGGATGGACTGTATGAGAGAAGACATGCAATAGTCAGGCATGCTGGTCAAAGAGTGTAAGACAATGGCAGTGAACCGAGAGAGGTGTCAGCAGTTGATGCAACCCCCCAACCCCCATGTAGAGAAATGAAAAGGGGTGGGGTAAATAATGAAGATGATGACTGGAGTATATCTGCAAAACTTAATTTTCAATAATGATATTTTTACCCTTAATTTAGCAAAAATATTAGTTTACCATTTTTTTTTATGTTGTATTTTGTAACTCTCCTTTTGTATGCAATGATTTGTATGAAAAGCAATATGAGTTCACAGACAAATTAATTATATGAAGTGTAGTGGCACTTAGTTCTTTGACTGAGGACTATACTGTTGCTTTTTTATAAGTTGCAAGCCGTATTTTCACACACAAAACAACACGGAAGATACAGGATTACTGTTGTGTCATAGTGACAATATATATATAAAATAAAAGTCCTGTCTTGCTTTTATTGCCAGGAAAACAATGCGTAGTCTTCTGCAGCTCTATATTAATTTCCCGTACTTCTACAAGTGCTTGCAGTTTGTTGAATTTAAACATGACTTGGTGGAAATGGGAATAAGTGGCTGTCATCTTGAATGGCACTGCATGCAAAATGTTTTGAAAAGACAAATACATCAGTTTCTCTATTAGTTACAGGACTGACAAACCCCCACGCAGGAGTGCTACAAGGCAACAGCTCTGCTGGTGGGTTGCAGAATGCCTTAATGACCTGTGTGTGCCACAAAGCAATGACATGATTGCATTTGAGAAGCATTGAGAGAATGGCATCATCTCCTTCAGCTGGCTGCATAAATGCCACATAGATTGTACAGGCACCAGTTCCCAATACAAACATGCTGAGATTGTCCACAGTGCTTACATCTGGCATAAATGCAGCTGTGCCAATTGTCTACCCAGGGACACTCACCACAACACTAAGTAGGAATGAGTCATCCATAATCATCTTTTCAAAAAGCAATTAGATATCTGCATGCCAGAAATGTATGTTGAAAGGCTAACATTAATATGGGCCTAAATGAGAAAGCTAAATGTAGTGCAGTTTCAGATACAGATGAAACTTACAGCTGTAGGACTTCTAAATAAATACATATCGATATTACTTATATGAATTCTTAACAATAGACTTGTGTCCTATCTACTTTCCCTACCTTCAATCTACTGATTGCTAGAATAGTTTCTGGCTCCCCCTCATTATTGAAATTGATGAAGTGAAATAAACAGAAAGTGAGAGAATGAATGGATTAATTAATTAATTAATTCACACTAGGAACCTAAATCTACACCAGCGAGCAAATACGACTGTTATGAATCTATATGTCCCTAATTCAATGTATTCTCGACCTTTGGAATAAGCTAGTATTACTAGTCAAACAATGGACTTCTTTAGCTACCTTTAAGCCTAGTGTTAATGACTGGATGGGTATACAGAAATTTACATAAAGGCTACCGTGTGCAGCCTGCTTGATCCAGGAGGTGAACATGTGCAGCCCTGTTTGATTCAGGAGAAAAACAGTTACAGCAATATTTTTGTCAGTAGCAAGGACCTTATTACATTTCTGGACAAATATTTAAAAAATACCCTTGGCATTTTACAAGTTGTACAAAACACAATCCTCTAAAGATTTATCAGCCCCTGCTGCCCTGTCAACATTCTCCTTCCTGTTTACTTTTCCTCCAAAGACTGAAAAATAGGCCTGTTCAGCAGCACAGTACAATACGATATTAGGACCCCTTATTCACTCTGTTCCACTTAGCAGTGTCCCGGCACTGACTGATGATTTCAGAAAAGGATAGGAGAAACTATGAAGGCCTTCACTGTCAGTTCTGGAAGGACAGCTTGCTGTCTTCACTTCAGTCACTGAGCAGGGTTGAGGTCTAGTGTTAACTCAGTCATATGTTAAAGCTAGTTCTACATCAGAGGAACACCACTGTGGGTTACAGAGCTTCTTCTAAACCTTTCTAGCCGCAGTGGAATTAGCTTTACCTAGAAGAGGAAAGGGCAGGTTGCAGTGTCATACACTGGTAATTCCCTGAAAGAAAAAAATGAAATCTGGGTTACTTAAGGCAAACAATAAAGAAAGTATGAAAAGGCTTGTGTCTTTGTCGCAATTTTGCCTCAGTGTTGGAAAGCAGAACTGTTTAAAGTGCAAATTACAGATTGTTTCATACATTAGTGTTTTAAGAGTTTTTGTTGTAGCTAGTTAAATGTGACGTGTAAATTGCAGCATATATTAGACAAGCATTTCCCTTTCTTTCTTCAAAAAGAATGCACCTGCAATAGCCTGTCTTTTAGGTGTAAAAGATTATGGAGCAATAATTCATTGTAAAATATAGAAATGGAATTTGCATAACTTTTAACTGAGCTCAAAGGCTAATCAGAGATGAAGGAAAGGTACTATTTAAGTTACAAGTCTTTTGTTAATCGAGAGGCACCACTGTTTAACTCTTGTTAGCCATCATAATTAATTAAAATGGATGTAAATGCCATCCATATTTAGAACAATAGAACACACTTTCTCTCTCTTCCAAAGTAAATGTCATGTCACTGGGGACGTAATCATACTACAGAAAAAACGTAGGACTTCTAAGAAACGTTAGAATTCATGAGTATTATAATTAAAATAGAGAGCTATGGCAACATGTGACAGCTGACCTCGAATTATGCCTGTCCCATTTTCTTCCAAAGCGTGCTGTTATCTTTTTAATACATTAATTGAAGGGAATGACTTCTTCCTAAATTATTTACATGCAAGGAGTTACGCTGTTTAGGTCATATCATCCAAACAAGTGATAAACCTATCAGCCCAGCATAGAAGAAAAGATAAACAAATCTATATTTCTTCTTTTAATGATATTTCTCAAAGTCATTTTTGAAACAGTTTAGTTTGGTTCAGTTAAGAGCTTTTCTGAAGTTTAAATAACTTAGTTATGTGTTTTATGGGTCCTATTAATGAAAGGGGTGCTATGGAATTTCCATCTGGTTGACTTAAAGTAATGGTTTGGTTATGCCTACCCACTGGAGTAATGGCAGGGCAAGTGTCTGTCTCACCAGAAAAGCAGGACTGATTTTACAGCCTGGATTCTTCAGACCTTGCCAGTTCATGAAAAGCAGTTAGCAGCCAATGGAATGTCTTCTGGTGGTAGCACAGTTAAGGGGGAGACATTGACAAATAATTATGGTAGCACAGTTAAGGGCAAGACATTGTCAAATCATCTCATAGTGAGGCAAGGTGTATAATCCGATAGCTCACATGCAGGAACATGGTAGCTGTAGACAGTGATGGAGTGGACATTTTTTTTATAACACCACACACCTGAAGCATGTTTTCATTAGCAGGGTTAGACATCTGAAGAACAATACAAATGTGAAGGATGTCAGCTGTGAAAAGTACCAGTATAGTTAAGATTTATTTATGGAGAGAAATCTTACATCTAAACAGTAAACCCCAAAGAACCTACTTATGATTTATTTTGTCTTAGACAAACTCATTTGTGTTCTATATATGATGGAGTTGTAATCTCATGACAGTTTTTTTCCTGCCCACTTCATCTGTCCAGCTCTTATGACACTGCATCTTTTAACCATTTTGAGGAAAATGCAGATGGTGCTTTTGGAAAACAGTCAATAGAAAATGAGAATAAAGGGCAGATACGTCTCAGTTAAGGTTCAGCATGTCTAAAGTATGTTCGTCAAAAAGCAAACAGGCTTTTAAACATCAAATCGTTATTAACAAGAAAACGTATTAATTTAGAGCTACTCCACTTATGCAATATTTTTACAGCGTTGTTGTTCATTATGGTTTACTACCAAAATCCTGAAGTGCACTTCACTGACGAGTGTTACATCGAAGTACAGTTTCAAAGTATTGGAACATCAAACGTAAATGTAGCAAACCTGCATCAACGATCACCGAATGGCAAATGAAATCCAATGGTCACATTTTCATAACAACAAATTTTGAACCATTGGTATTAACATGGTTCAAAATGGGGATGTGAAATAGTTTGTAGTTTTGGCGATATGGTTCAGCGATGTGAATAAATGCACAAGTGCAATTCAGGATTTTGATAGTAAACCGAGCATTATAGGTTTTTAAAAGGATTTATAATTCAACTCTGTTTTAATGGTCGAGACTGCTGCAGTTTCTGCAATGGATATAAACAGATCTGCTAATTCCAATATTGAGCACTTGCTGGAGTATTCAGGGTATATAATGCCTTGCGATGCTTAGTGCAGTAAAAGATTTACCTGACATGTATCTCATCTATTTGACATCTAAACTGAGAAGGGATCAGTTTTCTTATTGCTAGTAAAACCAGTCTTATGGTCATTGATGTCCATCACACTGTAGACAAAATTTAAACAATTTGTATGCTTTTTTGCAACTGCTGTAACTATATCCTATATAACTATATACCCAAGGGACAATATATTAGAGCTTCACGTATGAGTAGTGAAGATACTACTTTTTTGAAAGAGTTAGATTTTATTACTCATTTGTTCCTTGAAAGAGGATATTCTGAATTCATGTTAAAGGATATAGTTACAGAAATTGTCAGAAGGAGAAGTACAGACTTCCCTCCTGTTCTTATTCACAGTTTGTATAACAAACTAGTTCTGATAACACTTCTACTTTTAATGTTCCAAGATTTGTTTTGGACATTTCTGTAGATAGTGACATGATTAGAACCACTATCGGTAACAACTGGAAGATTATTGCAGGTAACACAGAGTTAAATTCCATTTTAGGAAATGTACTTAATTTTGTAAACAGGAGAACAAACAATATAAAAAGTTTATTAGAGAATGATGAAAATAAAGTTTGTTACCTAAATCTGACAAACCGAAGGGCATGTACAAATGTTTCTCTTGTAAAGCTTGTAGATACATTCATGAAGGACCATATTGTACTGTATAACATTTTAGTTGAACTGTTACGATACCTGGAAAGTTCACATGCCAGAGTTCTAATGTTGTGTATATTGCTGTGTGTTCAGGATGCTCTGCATTCTATATCGCTATGACAACTAGGCATTTAAATGCACATATTAAAGAACACATTTATGCTATTAAGTGTAAAGATACTAAAAATGCCTTATAAAGGCACACACTTAGCAGGGGCGGCCCGTGCTATTGGACTGCTGGACTGCAGCCCCCTCAACTGTAAAATAAGAAAAATAAAGAAATAAAAATAAAAAAAAAAATAAAAAATCGCAGACTTTCGCGCATGCGCACTAGTCCGAACTGCTGCTGAGACAGTCTGGAGAATGGGCAGATTGTCTCAGCAGCAGTCCTGACTGGGAAACATGAAGAACAGAGCTTCCAGAAGTCTATGCAGTTTTAAACTGCATAGACTGTCCTGGAACTCGTTGGGAAAACGCGTCGGGGTCGGACTGCAACGTCAGCAGTCTGGAATTTGCTGCAGTCTCGTCGGGTGTCAATCTCGCGACAGGCAGGGTCTAGTGTGGATTGGAGTTTGCTGCAGTCTCATCGGGCAGGGTCTGGATGTGCGCGGGCGGGTTTTCGTACTTTACTCGGACAGGGATTAGGATTTATGGTGGGTTTTGCTTCAGGGAAAGATCTACTACAGGTAAGTGTGTGGACAGGGAATGATGTATCATGCTTTGCTACAAGGGGTGTGTGTGTGTGTGTGTGTGTGTGTGTGTGTGTGTGTGTGTGTGTGTGTGTGTGTGTGTGTGTGTGTGTGTGTGTGTGTGTGTGTATGCCCCAGGTGCAATATACTGGTGGCTAGACTCGTGGTGGCATGGTAGGGAATACCTCAGGCTTGAACCCTGTACCTTGTATGCAAGTGTTAAAGAGGTGAATTCCCTACCCACCACCATTTGTAAAAAAATTGCAGATTTTTGCCTCATATTTGATCTGATCTGTTCCTCATAATATCTGTGGTTTGTAAATGTTGCAATGCTTGATATTTGATAGTGCAGTGGTAGCACTGTTGCCTCACAGCTGCAGGTTCTCAGGTTTGATTCTTGGCTGGGGTGCCGTGTTTGTGGGGTCTGTATCTTCTCCCTGTGTTTGTGTGGGTTTGCTTTTGTGTCCTCCCATGTTACAACGACATGTCTGCATTATTTCTTCCTGGGCCTCTGCTGAAAATAGTTTTTTTGTTCCAAGTCAGACTGTCCTGATTAACAAATGTTAAATAAAATTGACAGGCATTTGAATTTCAGACTTTAGGTTTCTGAATGTTTAATTCCTTACATATTTAATGGTGCAGTGGCAGTATTGTTGCCTCACAGCTATAGGTTTTCTGGTTTGATTCTTGGCTGGGGTGCCTTCTGTGTGGAGTCTGCATCTTATAACTGTGTTTGTGTGGATTTGCTCTGGTGTCTTGCCATTTTACAAAGACATGTGTCTACAGTATTTCTCCCTGGGCCTCTGCTGAAAATTGTTTTTGTTCCATCAGAAGTAAAATTGACAGGCATTTGAATTTCAGACTTCATATTCTTCAGAAAATACATAGTAAAACAACATTTTATTCTAGCAATAAATATATAGTAACACAACCTTTTATTATAGCAATTTTCTAAGTTTATAAGATGACTATTTGAAATTTGTCTTTATTTTTCGGACTGTATTACCCTGTTATTGGCTTTGTCCAGGATTTTTGTGCTAAGGTTGACCTGAACTGAATTCACTGAATATGTTTGAGAGCTGTATTCCCTCATTACTGGGTTTGTCCAGATGTTTTGTGCTAAGCGGTTGACAGCTATGGTGAGAACTGAATTCATTAAATGATAGCCATTTAGGTTTCAGTCTTCCTCTCTTTCACAAAGCAGCTGATTTGGCATAGTGGTATGTTGCTCTGACTGTTTTGCACAGGGACCTTGGCAGTAAAATGCATGGTGGTAACACAGCATTTTTCTTTCACAAAGCAGGTGATTTGGCATAGTGGTATGTTGTTCTGACTCTCTTGCACAGGGACCTTGGCAGTAAAATGTATGGTAGTAACACAGCATTTTATTCCAGCAGCTTTCCAAGATTATACAAGCAATGTTTAATGTGTCCCTGGTTTTGCCCTTTTGACCCACCCCAATAAATTTGGCTTTTTCCAGACTTCTTGTGCTGCGAAGTTGAGATGCAGTTGAGTATTGAATAGATTTTACAAGGAGCTGAGAGCTGCAGGGGAAGAGAAGTTTAGTGCTGATTATGCTAAGTCAGCTCGCATTGCTAATAGCACAACAGGTTGTGTACTTGCTTTTGATGCAGGAGGCTGTTGGTTCTACTCCCATAAGGGGTGAATGCTGCTGTACTGAAAGTTAAGATACTAACTATGAGCCTGTTATCAGTTTGCCATCCATTTCCTATTGCAATATTGCTAGCTTATTTTTAATGTAATTTAGGCAATTTATTCCTCAGGGGCATCAGACACTTTATTTTTCGATGAAACCATGAAATATAAAGATGATTGCTAGCAGCAACCTCTTCATTACAGATTTATTTAATGTGTGGAATTATTTAGATGACTTTTTTACTACTTCAAAGATTGTGCATATTTACTGATAATAGTGGACTGTAGAAGTTTGAGTAGACTTTTATGATGGAAATGTTCTGAATTGGGCAGTTTTGTCATTGGTGCATGCGTTTTGTTTCATTGTTTACTGGAAAAATGTTCAAAGCAATAGGAAGGTGTATCAAAGAGCACATGTATGTTTCATATGCAAGGGGCCTATGATTTGAAAACAGCCCAGAATTAATCTTTATCTGCCATGGGTAAAATGTATTTTCTTTGAATGTGGGTTTCAATGTTGTTTCAATGAATGTGAGTTTCAATGGCAGAGAAGTTTTAATGCCAAGTTTGCTTAGCAGACGTCTTAGTGTTTGTGCTGTAAAATGCAAAATAAAACTTTCAAATGAAGTTCAAATCATCATAGAAGTAAATCAGAATGCACGTTAGTGTTTATGGTAAATGGAGTGAAATAGCCAAGTAATGGATCATTGGAATGGCTGCAGGGGGAGGCTCCATTTGACCATGGTTTTGTGAGGGGGAAGGGCGGCAAACTTTGGCAGCCCCAGCTGAACCATACCTCCCAACTTTCCAGATTTTCAAAGAATGAATAGACTTTTTGCTTCTTATTTTTGGTTTGTTCCTCATAAAATTTGTGATTTTCTGGCAAATCATTTAGGAATTAAGTCACTAAATAATGACACACTGAGTTTCAGACTTCAGAACCTTCAGAAAAATGCATGCTAAAGTAAGAACTGTTCTATCAACTGTCTCAGTTTATACAAGAGCAATTTTTAGTACTGTTTATATGTTCCCCCAATATATTTGGCCTTGTCCAGATTTATTGCATTAACAGGTTGAGAGGTACATGCAAATAAATTGCTTTATAGAATTAGGCATAGCCAAACCTCTCAACTGTCCCTGATTTTGGCTCAAAATGTTGCTCTTCCCCTAATGATCCCTCCGCAAAATAGCAATTTTGGAAGAAAACATGGAGGGTTTATAATTAAGAAATAACTGTAATAATCAGATTACTTTTATTTCAGAAATGCATGTAGATTCTTTTATTTTGTCAGCTGCTCAAGTTAGCAGTACTAATATTAAAGTATCCCTTCTTTGACAGGTTCCCAGCTGTATTGTGTTGCTATTTTATATTTTTACATCACATTTTGGTCCATTTTTCATAAAATTGTGTTTTTTTGGCAAATTAGTGACAAATTGTTAAAGACTGAAGTTAGAAAATAATGACAGACATTTGAGTTTCAGATTTCATACCATTCAGAAAATTCATACTAATGCAAGACCTCTATTATCTTTCTAAGTTTATAAGAGCAATATTTCTTTGTATGGCTTTGTCCAGATTTCTTGCTACGAGGTTGAGAGGTATGACAAATGTGTCAGGGCCATCACAAGTCAGCCAGAGACATTTCAAACTGTGACATACTTGTTGCACCCCACTCCCCTGTGTAGTGACTCTGGATGTGTTGAAGCAAGGCAAGGAGTAGTTATGCAGTGTAAATGTGCAAAGTATCCCCCCCCTATCCAAGGTAGACACAATTACTAGAGTGGCTTTTCATCTGTCCTTGATTTTTACAGAATGGTCTGGTTTCTGTCATATTTTTTGCACTGTTGATTTATGCTTATTACTCAAAGTGCCTGTTGCTCTGTGTTTAAGTAGCAATACTTTAATGACCAATAGGTAAGCTTGGCTGAGATTGCAAGATGCAAGTAAGCTTTAATAAGCATACTGTTAAAGAATTGCCAACACTGAAAGCCTTTCTGTTGCCATGTAGTTAATACTTAACTAAATAATGTATAAGCCTTGGGTATTGAAATGCATATGCCAGTATTTGTAATAAAGGACAGGATTACATTATTTTAAGAGTCTCATTACACTTGGAGACTTCCAGTCATCTCTGCAGGCTTTACCCGTAAACAGAATGCCAATCGTGTGGTCCATAACCTGTACAGTAATCCTTTTTGTGTGGTCCATAACCTGTACAATAATCCTTTTAAACAATGTATCTTGAGCTTATTTCTTGTTTGCTTTTCATGTTTTCCCCATGAAACAAGTAGATGTCAGGCAGCAGGTCTTTTTTTGGATAAAGAACATTTTTACAAGTGGGGGCATCAGAGATTTCTACTTTCAGCATGTTACTTGGTACTTTAATAAAGCTGAATATAAATTATAATTAAAACTGCAGTGCAAGAAGTGGTTTGAGTTGAGTGCTGCTTGTTTTTCTTATACTTGATTTTGACTGGCATTCCATTAATGTATTTAAAAAAAAGTAATTTATTTTTTCATGCCTCACAACCTTTTTTGTTTCCATCTAGATATTAAGCTGTCATGCAGCCAATGCACTGAAATATTTTTATTCTTCTACACTTCATTTTGTCTTGATTGGACTCTCATAATGATGGTTTGGCACCCAGGGCAGTATATTTAGTTTTTGTGGTTTTGAGCATAGCTCCTCCCCTTTCTAGTTGGCCACACCCCTTCCCATTTACCCCATCCATTCAGCTGTCTCCTGCAGCCCCCAATTGATTTGAAGTCACCAGCCGCCACTGACACTTAGCTGTTCATTTAGGAAAAAGTTCACTTTTGCTGTGCTTGAATATGTTAAAAAAGATTTGAGAGGTGGTAACAGCAAAAAGAGTTGAAAGGAAAGAAACTCTGTAGCAACTTACATTAAATGCAGACAGTCTGCCTGGTTTGAATGAAAATATTAATATAAAATGCATTTTAGGCAACAAACTTTCTTAAAACTAAAAGTTAGTTCAGAATTTTAGATTTGTGATTTTAGAAGTTTATTAATTGTTTAATTAGGGTGTGTTAACTGTTTTAATTGCTGTAATTAATTTTAATTGTTTTGGCTTATATATGCTGTGTTTTGAGTGTAACATTATTTTTTCTGAAGTCAACTAGACGAAAGCGGAGATTAAAGGATTTTTTATGCTAAACAGTTTTCAGTGGGTCTTCTCTGGTTCTTATAGGTTCATAGGTTCATAGGTAGATACTAGGCTATCTGCCCTAGGGCATTTATAAGCCTAGCCAGAGTGTGTTTGGCTTTCACCTCCCATTTAGATTAGTTAACTGTGCCTCTGTATAGTGGGTCACAGAAGATAGCACTTTAAGGTTAGTTTACTGTGCCTCTGTATAGCAGGGACACAGAAGAGATCCCAGGGGTAAACATACGATCTCCCATCCACTCGTCAAGATTTCTCTTGAAGAGGGTCAGTGAGGGGCTCTACCTAACATGAATTGGGATTCTGTTCCAGAGTGAAGGGAGCCTCTGGGATATGAATCTGTCCCTCCAGCATGTCCTATTTATTGCTTTGCTGAGGTTTAAGTCCCTGGAGCATGTAGCTCTAAGGGATTTTGATTTCCTGAGGTGGAGCATGTCCATTCATTCTGGGTTAGACATGGCTTTGTACGTCAGGCATAGATCGCCTCTGAGTAGGCGGTAAGCAACTGAGTAGAGCTGGAGTTTCAGTTGCTTACCGCCTACTCAGAGGTGATCTATGCCTGACGTACAAAGCCATGCCTAACCCAGAATGAATGGACATGCTCCACCTCAGGAAATCAAAATCCCTTAGAGCTACAGGTTCTTTTTTCACAGTGTTTTTCAGTTGGTTTTGTTTGTTCCACTGTGTGCCATTTTAGAAGTATATATATATATATATATATATATATATATATATATATATATATATATACATATTTATATGGGTCTCCTACTTTACATTGAATTTTACTGTTTTCACCCTATACGCTGCCAACCTACTTTGACAAATATATGGAGATGGTCAACAGCTTTGTGAGATCAACAGTACCCAAGGTATGGGGATAAGCCTTTTCACATGGGGACTGCGTGATCTTGTGTTAGCATATAAAATTAGCAATTAGCATTGGGTGGGGGCTTGCATAAAACATTTTTTTTTAATTTGTGATTTGATCTTTGCAAATGTATATATAGAGAGCGATGTTATACATGATTTGATCAGAAACTCAAAACAACGAAAAGCACAAAATGTTGAAACTCAAAATATTGAAAATGGGAAGTTGTCATTTCTGAGTGAGATCATAAAGTTGGTACATATATATCTATAGCTATATCTATATATATCTATATCTATCTATCTATCTATCTATCTATCTATCTATCTATCTATCTCTTAGCAGGTGTATGGGGTCTATATCACTTCTTTGAAACGGCACAAGTTCGAACACCATATGTTCAAACTTCTAACCTCAAAGTGCAAAATTATGGAAGGCTTAGAACAGCTATTTTTTTTCCAAGGGAAAAAAATTGCTTTTCCAAGAAACACACACACAACAAAAGCACACCAAAAAACCAGCAATCCACACACATACACGTAAAATCCTACATCTAATCCTACACTAAAGTGTACATACACTACTATCTATCCATTTACCTTAACCCAAACACTAAGCCTAAGGTCCATCACTATCGCACACTCACCTGACCTGCACCCTAACCCTAACTCACCTATCCCGCCCTAACCCTAAAGTCTGTCACTATTGCTCACCCACCTCACCTGCGCCCTAACTCACCTAACCTGTGCCCTAACCCTAACGTCCACACAATCGCACACTTCCCTGAACCTGACCCGTAACTTTCCACCACAGTGCTGAAAATTGTGAAGCCACAGAAACAGCCCACTGAATTTTTTCCCTGGGAAAGAATTCGGTGTTCAATGGCTTCGCGATAATCAGTTTTTGAACTTCACAGTTCGAACATATGGTGTTCGAACTGCTGAAGTTTCAACGAACTGATAGGAACCTGGTGTATGGGTGGCACAGCCCCCTACCCCACACACACATACACACATTGGTGTTGCAGGGAAGCTTGCATTTTGAGCCATGTAGTATTCTGAATTTTTGATCAAATCAATGTATTCCATCTCTCTCCCTATATATACAAATATATATATATATATATATATATATATATATATATATATATATATATATACAAATATATATATATATATATATATATATATATATATATATATATATATATATATGTATATAAGAACACTTTATAATCCCAAAATTCTGAAATACTGAATTACAGAATCTCGAGATCATAAAGCCGAAGGCTGACAATACCGAAACACCAGAAGTGCGAAATTCAAAATCCCGAAGTTTGGAGATTTTGAATTAGCGCTTCTGGTGTTGCGCTGTATGACTGGATAGATGGAGATTCAGGTACATATTTATGTTTAAGGGTTTGTCTAGGGGATTTAGAGTGTGTTAGTGTGTTGTGTTACTATGATGTGTGTGTGCAAGGGGAATGTAGCTTGCATGGTAGTGTTTTCATGTGTGTCTCTGTAGTGTGACCTTGGAGTTAGAATATTTAAGTAGGGGGGTGTGGGGGGTGCAGGGGGGCTTGCTCCCCTGCTTGTCTGTAGTGTAGGTTTATGTGTTTGTGTGTGTGGGGGTGTTGTGTGTATGTTCATGCGTGTATGTAATATTCGGGATTTCAAAATTCGCGCTTCTGGGGATTCGGTATTGTGAACTTTCGGCTTTATGATCTCGAGATTCTGAAATTCGGTATTTCAGAATTTCGGGATTATAAAGTGAATCTATATATATATATATATATATATATATATATATATATATATATATATATATATATATATATATATATATATATATATATATATATATATATATATATATATATATATATATATATATATATATATATATATATATATATATATATATATGTGTGTGTGTGTGTGTGTGTGTGTGTGTGTGTGTGTGTGTGCGCATATGCATTGAACAGAGCTTTGAGAATGTGTCTTGCCTGGCAAAAACTTGATCAGTGCATTTGCATAACTGCAGGTTTCCAGAGAATCTTCTTCTTCTTCTTTTGGCTTTTCCCGGTTAGAGGTCACCACAGCGGAACTCTGGTCCGCTAATTATTATCAGTAGATTTTTACGGTGCCGGCGTGCCAGTCCGACACCCAACCTTCAGCGAAGCATGCCCATTCACGCATGTCTTTCGAACGCCACTCGACCACGAGGAGGACATGCAGACTCCACACAGAAGGCACTCCAGCTTAGAATCAAACGGGAGAACCTCTTGCTGCACCAGAGAATAAAAGTTTATTAATTTTGAACAAAATAAATCCTATGTAGGTTCTTTGGGGGTTACTGTTTAGCTATAAGGTTTATCTCCATTAATAAATCCTAACACTACTAATACTTGTGACAGCTGACCTCTTTCACATTTATATTATTCTTCAGATGTCTAAACTGCTTTTAGGTATATGGTAGGTTTAAGCACATATTCCTACCGAGAACTGTACACACGATATGAAAAAGGATCTCCTGAAATACTTTACATGAATGTAGGCTTTATAGGTTCACAAGTCTTTTTACTTCTGAAGTCACTAGAGAAGTTATGATTCTGCATAATTGATCTGATGATGCAAATAATATTTGTCATGATGAATTTATTATAAGGATGCAGTCTTAAAAGCAATCATATGAATTTTTTCTAGTTGCTATGAAATTCGTATCCCTTAACCTGCTTGCTGCCTCCTCTCTTCCCCCTACCTGATATAAATTGATTAGGCAATGCATCTTGACACTAGGAGTTTTTGATCTAATTGAACCCTGTTAATCTGTGTCTGAAAATCTGGCAGATCCAAAAGGGCATTAGAGAGGATGATAGGATAAATCTCTGATCTTACTGACCAAGCAGAAACAGAAAATCAAGCCCCATTTTTAGTAGTTTTTATAATTTTCCGTACTTTGTGATCCACTGTCTGTTTCTTACTGCAAGCTGCACATGAATATTTATAAGTTAATTCTCTGCAGCTCCAACATTTGTAACATTGCATAATCTCTGAAACGTTCACCTGTGAGCGTGGTTTGTATTGACAATGAATGAGCTGTTTCTTAAACAGATCTGATATTCATAACACTAAATTTTGAAACTGAAATAGCAAAAGGATTCCAGAAAATGCATCACTGCCTTTGAGTAACTGGATTTATACTTGTTGGTTTAAAAAGAAGTACATTTCTGTTCATAGTATAATGAAAGCAGCTGAACAATACTTAATACACTGCAGTACAAGCCGTTAATGATTATGAACAGCCTGACCGCGACAATAGCAATTTAAAGTCATAATACACTCTAGTGCTTTTTTTCAGTGTGTCCTGCACTGATTTATTTATTTATTTATTTATTTTATTCCTTATATTGCTGAGACAAATCCAAACTCCAAAATTGTTGCTATATATGAACTACTATATTCCATAAATCTTTTTCAAAACAGAAGTATGTACAAACTTCAAAATACCTTAAGTGCCTACTCTGCATTTATTTGCACCTTACCAGCTATTTATTTATTTTGTTTAGTTCGTGTACTGGGCTCTTGGCTTGATCCAAAAACCCATTTTCTGCTACTTATGTCAGACAGCAGCAGTGTTTTTCTTAATATTTAACAATGAGTACATGTTTCAAAATAAGATTGATGTTATACAGGAAAGACAATAACATTCATCCACGTTTATACAATAAATCGTTAAGCCATATCATACAACTAAGCATGCACGATGATATAACATATATTTTGTGAAATCTGCAGCCTAGTAAGCATAATCACACAGTAAGCGTTTTGCGTGATTTAGCTTATTTTTATAGAAGAAAGTAAATACAGAAACATAGCAAACCAAATTATCTGGGTTAGAGTCATGGGTTCATCATTGTGCCACATAGCTGACTTGTTATGTTCTTAAACATTTTTCCATAATTGTTCCTAATGTAAATAATCAAGAACATGTTAAATAATGTCCTGATTTTCTGCTACTCCTCCAACACACAACTGAACTTCTTATGTTTTCACTGCTATTCTGTGATCCCAAGATATTAAGCTATCTCCTTCATACTGACCAGTGGTTTGTTCCCAGAAATTATAATGCTGCAACATTCTTCACAAGCCTGAATGTGCTTGAGGTGAAAGGTGCCCTCACTGGAATAAAGGTTATTATAAAAGCCCAAGTGCATAAACGGCACACCATCCAGTGTCATAGCAAGCGTAGGTGAGTAGGGAGGAAAGAGGCAGGTGAAGGGCCTGCAGAGATGAATTAAATAAGTTTAGGTAGTGTGAAAACGAAAAGAAGTGGAGTAGGAGGCTGGGGAGGGTAGTTAAAGGGGTGAATAAAATATAGTGAGTATGTTCAGCCAGGATTAGCACCAGGTCCAAGATTCTGTAAGGTATTTTAGGGAGCATTCAAATGTAGGTAGGTTAGAAATAGTTCTGGTGGTTAGAGGTATGGAGTTCCGTTTTTTTTTACTACTTAGTATGAGTCCAGGCTTTTTCCAGGGATTTTTTCAGTTTATTTACGGTGAAAACTTGTTTATCTTTTGATCTAAGAGTTCTTTTTGGAAAATACATGCTGATTAAAGGGTAAGAGCTAGGCAGGCTAATGGTTTATGTATGATTTTATGTACTGTTATTAGTGGAATGTAGGAGAGGTGGAGGGGGAGCTCCAGCCTGCTAAGGATATGCAGAGCTTTACATTAACAGGTGAAGGAGGATGAATTAGTAGCAAAGTTGGCAGTTTTGTTGTAGCAGCTTTCAATTTTTTTTTTATGGAGGATTGTAAATTAGTTAGAATTGGTGCTACATAGAGTAGGGTGAGCAAAGAGTAGGTACTGGCTTGGGTAATTTTTGTGGGCGTGCTGAGAAAATGTTTATTTCTGTAGAGCACGCATAGTTTTTGGTGGGTTTTCTTGATATTGCTTTGGATGTGGAGGCCAAATTTAAGATCATCTTCTATTATGTCTCCTAATAGTTTAGTATGGTAGACTATCTTGATTTCAATGCCATTTGCTGAAAAGAGTTTGAATGATGGTTTGATAGGAGTGTGAGCTTTTGGGGTAAAGAGGATTAGTTTGTTTTTTTTGGGGGGTTGAGTAGTATTGCCATTGTAAGCCAGATTTCAAGGGAGATGACAGCTTGTTGAGTGACGTCTTGGAGGTGAGTTAAAGCATTTGAAGAGCAGATGATGGTAGAGCTTGATAAAAAGATTGAAAAGTAGAAGGCCAAGGATGGATCCTTGTGGGACTCCTATGGAAGTGGGAAGGTATGCAGAGATTGTTCCTTGCCATTTTACAGCTTGTTTTCTGTTGGAAAGGTAGTTAGTGAACCACTGAATAAATGGAAATGCTAGATCCAGGGTGGAAAACTGATTGAGGAGTTTACTGTGAGAGACCATGTCAAAGTCTTTTGATAGATCTAGAAATACTGTAGATACAAGTTTATGAGAGTTGTGAATCTTATTGATAGTGTCTGTAAATGATAGTAATGCAGTCAAAATGCTATGGTCCGGCTGAAATCCATGTTGCATATTGTTGGTTAGCTTACTTTTTAAAAGATATTGAATACATTTTTGATAGATACATCATTCAAGGATTTTAGAAAGGGGAGACAGGATGGCTATTGGGTGGAAATTTGAAATGTCAGTGGAATTACCTCCTTTATGTAATGGGGTAATGTGTGTCATGCCATTTTCCACAAGCTAGGGACACTGGATTCTGTTACTAATCTAGTAATAATAATGCTGATTGGGTAAGCTATTGCATCTGTAGCTAGATTTTGGTATTCTGAGGGAAGCTTGTTAGCTGCTGAGGAACAAGGTTTTAGATTACGTAAAATCTCTTTTATCAAATTTATAGAAACTGGTTGAAAGGTAAAATGGGTGGAATTATCTGCATGTGTATTGGAGAGGTTGCAGATAGGTGAGTTTTGTGAAGGAAATGTAGTAGGGTCTATGGTGATGGAAGTTCGCTGTGTGGAAGCAGTTTGTTAGATATGTTTGAGGTTAAGCTGGCTATGCATTCTATGAATTATTTATTGAAATAGGTAGCTGTTTGAAGAGTGGGAATAGCTGGGTATGGACTGGGATTATTTTTGTACCTGGGCTGATGAGACAGGATATGGAAGACCAGAATATTTTAGGGTTGTTTTTATGGCTATCTTGTAGCTGAGTATAATAACCCTTTTTATCGCTATTAACTTGTTTCTTGACTTTGTTTTGTAGCTGTCTGAATAGTTGCCAATTTTTGTCATTTTTATTCTTTTGCCATTTAATCCATGCTTTGTCTCTGCCTTTCATAAGCTGTTTATATTGGTTTGTAAGCATGGGTTGCTATCTTTATTACAGTGTGAGGCTAATGTGTTAAGAATATTTAGAAATGCTGCATAAAAGTAACCAACTGCATCATTTAAGGGGAGCCTTTTTAGGATGAACCAGTTAACTGCCTTCAGAGATTCAGTAAAAGACTCCTTGGAGAATTTGGAAAGATTATAGGTAGTTTTGAGCTTATGCTCCTTTGTTATTTTGTGTAATACTCCTGTGGGTATAAGCTAGTAGGTGATCACTTAGTATTTTAGGGAGGGTACCGGAGGAGTTACATTAGATGGGTTGGTAGCCAGAAACCAATCAAAGACAGATTGTTGGGAGTTATTTTGCCATATCTTGTTGGTGTATTAATAAGTTGAGTGAATCCAAAGGGGTTCATGCTGTTGATTACAGATTTGTAGATAAAGAGTGCCAGTTAATGTTTACATCACCCAGGAGGATAATTTCATTTGTGATTGTAGCTGTTATCCAGGATAGTATGCTTTCAAGTATTGGAATGTTCTGCCCAGGGGGATATATAGCACAGCAATGTATATAATCTTGGCTCTATTAAGTTTTAGGAATGAGATTAGAATTTCTGCTTTTCCAAAAGTTGGGATTGTGCCTATATAGGGAGTCACTGTGAGCATATTTGGAAAGATTGTAGCTATTCCAACTTCTTTTTTATGTTTTCTATCAAGCATAATAATATTATAAAAAGGGGCTAGTATTTCAGCATCTTTTATTGCAGGCTTTAAACATGTCTCCATTGTGGCTAGGATGTCTGGGTTGTGTTGGGTCATCCAGTCATGGAAATCTGTGTTTTTGTTGTATATGCTTCTAATGTTTAGAATGACTATTTCTGACCATGGTTTGGGGTTTGAATGGAACCTGGGTGGGGGTGGAAGTCACCACACTGGTGTATGATGGAGAAAGACGGTTTCTTTATGATGGCAATTTTAGCGGAAATGGGTGGAAGCATTACCTTAACGCTGGGACTGAATTTCTTTAATATTGTTGGGTTACAACAGTGGAATGGAGTTATAGGAAATAAGCTTGTAGAGATCTTTGAGTAGCTAGTGGGAAGATGGTTGATAAGTAAGGATGAAGTAATGTTTAAGGTGTGCTTATTTAATACTGCTACTGGTGGTGATGTTAGGAATGAGAGGAGGAAGATGACTAAGGTGATACAGGAAGGAAATAGCATGGTTAGTGCTTTAAAACTCTTGCAGTATGCTTAGGTGAGGTAATGAGCAGTAATAACACAGTGTAGAATAGGTAAGTCTGGATGAGGAGGGAGCAGAGTGAGATTCTGTTAGGAATTTAGAACAGAAGTGGGTGTAGATAGTATAAAGGGAAAGTTTATGACTGGATATTAAGTTAGGTACAGTATAGAAGGGTGAGTAGAGGAGTGGAATAAGTGAGGTATAAGTGTAGATGTAGTGGGGTGGTGGAAATTGTGGGTAGGGCAGGGGAGCAGAGCAAAGCCTGAGCATAGCGAGGATTAATTAGGATTCTTTGATGGTTGAACTAGGTCTATACTCTGTTGCATTAAGCTGTGTTAGGCAAACATGAGTAGTGCACTATATTTCACAGCTGTGCAAATCTGCTTTACAGCATTTAAACAAAAAAATAAGGAAATTAACAGAAGAAACATCTAGGCATGCAAGTTTGTGATTGCTAAACACAAAAATGGAGGCTTCCACAGTTTAGAAGGATAGAAAGGAAAATAAACTAAACCAACAAAATATATGTGTTTGTATGCAAGTCCAGGATTACAAATTTGAGAAGGACAGGTATAATGCCTATCTCAGTTAGTTCCCACTCTTTGCTATACAACATACATGGGATATTTAAGCACTTTAGAATAAGCAGCTTGAGTTTGTAACATGTATGAAAAAATTGGAAACGACCAAACTCTCTTCACAAATATAACTCTCATATATTATTAACAATTGACTAGACTATCCAGTATATGTGCTGTCCATAAAACATAAAATCAGGTCTACAACTGAAACCTTCAGTAGAACAAAGGGGAAAAAATGCATATATATATATATATATATATATATATATATATATATATATATATATATATATACTTCTACTCTCCTTTTCCCTAGCTAAACAATGGAATGCCCTGCCCTCTATACTGAGAACCTGTGGCAACCTACACTCCTTCAAAACGCAAGTCCACTGCTACCTGCACACTCAAAGAAAATGTAACTGCACTCTTCATTCTATACCTCCCAAGCTCTCCTCTTCCTTCTCTCCTGGCTAAACTTCATACCTTTCTAATTTCCCTCATAGTCACACTTTGATAATGTAACTAATATATCTACATCCAACCTTATGTTTTATGCCTCTCATCCTCCAGGACAATTTTCTTTAACATCTTAGTAGCTTAATTTACAATGACTTCATACTTGAATGCATTTCACCAGCTGTTTGTGGAATTTTCACCTATTTTGACTGTAATTCAAATAATTTTTCTTTGTATTTTAGTTTTTGTAGTTTTTCTTTGTATTTTTAATTTTTGTATTTTTATTTGTATTTTCATTATGTGATGTAACATTGTACTGTGGAGCTTTTCTCCCCGGGCCTCCACTGAAAATGGAATCTTGAGCCCAGTGAACCTCCCCGGTCACCAACTGGAATAAATAAAATAAATAAATAAATTATATATATATATATATATATATATATATATATATATATATATATTTAGATATATAGATAGATATATATAGCTAGAGATATATAGATATAGATATATATTGATAGAAATATAGATATATAGATATAGATTTTATGTATATATATATATATATATATATATATATATATATATATATATATATATATATATATATTCAGATGGCTTCACTGAATCCTACAACAAAAAGCCAATAGAAACCTGCTAATATAATTGCTACACATTGACAGCAGAAAGACAACACAGAGTCGCTACTACTAAATACTACAGCAAAAGGCCAGTAACTTACTGATATTTTTTACACATTAACAGAAGAATGACAACACAACCACAATTTAACACAGTAGAATTTTATTTCTGTTTGTTTGTAGTACAAGGTTGAACCAGAATAAAATAAACCATATCTGTTAAGACTGAAGCAGCTGGTTAAAGAGAACACTTGGGTCTTGAGGTAGAAAAGTGATTTTGAATTTGGAGCAATAAAGGGAAAAGTAGTGGGAGAATGACTGAGATGAAGGGGTGACCAATCAGGTTCTTCAATGGAATGCAGTTACCCCCCCCCCCCCGCAGATGGTTTGCCACCAAAAACAATCAGTGAGATAAATGTGTATGGATACACAGACAAGGTCTTTGAACTCTAAACACTTGACTTGATTCACAGCATTTAATTTTATGACAATGGGCTTTTTATTGCCTTTCCAGGGATTTTTTTTACACTGCTACAGTAAAATATGCTAAAATGTTAATTTATCTTCACTTTCAGCAATAAAAAGCCTGTGAGTGTGGGTAGGGGTGGGGGTGTCCCTCCAGCAGATTCAACACTATAGTACAGACCACAGTAAGGCATAAGTAAGGGAAAACAATTAAGTTTTTGGTCTGTGTCTTAGAAATGGCTTAACATAGACTGTAACTAAATGTATTGTTTCTTTTGAACTTTTGCATCTGCAGGTGAAATTCAGCTGTATAAGTTTCTTTGGTAGTGAGATATATATTAACTTTTTCAGCCACAGTTGTCAGATTTACTGTCTGCTTGGTACACTGGGAGAGAGAGAGAGAGAGATTAAATTAATTAGGATTGTTTGATGGTTGAACTAGGTAAAGTTATATATAGTTTTGATAATACTAGTTTATGTTGCCTGCCACTGAGTGTGAAATGGATAAACTCATGTATATTGTCTGAATATAACATGAATATATTTACTGTATTAACTATTTACTAGGTCTTCAAATGTAGTAATTCTTGTAACCCAGTTTTCTAGGGCAACTCTGAAAATGGAGCCTAGATTCTTATATTTCTAACTAAGCAGCAACTCAGTAGGCTATACAATTAAAAAATGCATATAGACACGCACATACAAACACACACACACACACACACACACACGCGCGCGTGTGTGTGTGTGTGTGTGTGTGTGTGTGTGTGTGTAGGTTCACTGGTGATAGTCAATTTTAGTTTTTTAATCAACCTCTGTTTTGCTGACAGACCTTAATCAACAAAACAGATGGTTAACAGTTGTGCAAGATCACTCAGTCCCCATGTGTGGGGAATACGCCCTTTCCCCTGGGTGATTTTAGACATGAAATAATTAGTAGAGGGTAAAGGAGCATGCACAGAAGTCACTCTGTTACCATTTGTTTGTTAATGTCATAGCATCAACATTAGTGACACCACTGTTACACTGCTTTGAGTACAGCCAATATATCTACATCTGTCTATCTATCTGTCAATATATTTTTAAATGACAACTAGTTATTTGTCAGCCTCAGTCTAGGTTGTTAAGGAATTGAATGCAACTAGGTAAGACTTCCTTTTGAACAGCTGCACAGAATTTTTAATTTCATTATTTATACTGGTGAGATATCATAAATAGAATTTGATCTTATTTATAAATACCTTTGAAGTAATTGTATGAGAACTGGAAAACAGAGATATCAAGAATGAAACCAGGTCAGTGGCAGATACTGTCAGCAGTATGTAGCCTTAAGCCTACTTCTTCCTACAATGCAAAGAATGTGAGTAGCAGTTGCAGACTTTATACACGTACCTACAAAGTATAAATGTAAAGCAAACACAGCTTATTGTCTTAACACTGTCATTGTGGCACATAATAATTTCTTGAAATAGGCCCATATTATAGCAGTCTAAGGAAAGTCAGTATCTCTAAAAAAAGATGTACACAGTCAAAAATAGGATATTCTTGTAAACAGTTTCAGCTGTCT
>NC_056728.1:1870414250-1870429250 GCF_019279795.1 Protopterus annectens
GAATACAGCTCATAAAAGCAGAATACCCTTCCGGTGTTAACTAAAATAAAAGCAGTCTAACCTGAAAATTTGTGGTACTGGTGTAAGACTGGCAGTGGTGCAATGGTTTGATCTCTACCTCAGCGCTCTATTATCCTGAGTTCAATTCTGATTTCTGGTTAATGCTGTTGTGAAGGGTGCATTGGTTTTGTCCTGATATATCAGCTTTCTTCAGCCACCAAAATGCATTCTAGTTTATTAGATATATTACAAATTTCCCCTTTTCCTTCTATAGTTATAATGTTCACTTTGCCTTTCTATCCCAGCTTATTTTTGAAAAGAATTTTAAAACCAGTCCATGGTAAACAAATAAACAAAAATACCATCATGGTGTTGCTATATGGTGACTCAGCACTTATAATTATGGCACAGCCTTCAATGACAGAAATAGTGGTGCAAGAGAGGCCAAAGTAGCCACTGTAGTGGGACAGTAGTAGATGTCTTGGTATGCTACAAACAGGTGATCACAGGTAGCAAGACAAAATTGTGCTGGGTGTTTTGTAAAATATGCAAAGTTAGACAACAACACAGTTCTAATGAGGGTTGACTCATGAACCCAAGCCCAAAGTACAACACTTAGCAAGTTCTGCATGTCATCCTAAAAAAGCAGCATGGGATTTTGGAGTCTCAACCACTCAAATGCATATATAAATGTTTGTTTTGGGGCTTGAATTAATTAATCACTAACCTACCTGTGGTGTCAGGATAGTGATGCCAAACCTTTAAATATGGATGATATAGTTTCCAGCTACATGTCTTTAGGCTAAAAACAAACAATTATTATGGTGACATTGTTTTGGGTGGTGGGGGGGTGAATATACATTACCACTGTGATAGGACATGAAAAAGGCAGAGAACTGCACTACTTATTTCAGTGCAAATGGTGGCACACAGAGGGACACATTCCACTAATGAGATGAGATGTTATGCAGGGGGCTAAATTAATTTAGAGGCCTTATGTAAGAAATGTAGAATGGGGAAATTAAGTGACTGGCACTAAGATGGATGATGTAATTAGGCAGGAAAATATACTCATCCACAGAGTTCATTGGGTTTGAGAAGAAGGGGTTTTCTATGAGCATACAGATATGAACAATACTCATGTCAGTGCATGGATGGGTAAATGGTGGGTGATGCTTGGTGTTAGTGTAAGTGAAAGGGGTCATAGGCAACAAATTCTGTCAGGAAAGGGAAGAGTTGGCATAGACTTCATTTTCTACAATAATCTGTGTGTAACTGTGTGTGTGTGTGTGTGTGTGTGTGTGTGTGTGTGTGTGTGTGTGTATGTGTGTGTGCATGTGTGTGTACATATGTGTGCATGTGCACAGTTTATGTGTATTTGCTTGAACATCTGTGATTTTGGTAATGTGTGCTTGTATGTACAATTACGTAAGCATCTGTGAGTATGTGTGTATGTGTTTGTGTTTCTACAGAGCATATGTGAGCATGTATGTAGGTATGTGTGTGTGTGTGTGTGTGTGTGTGTGTGTGTGTGTGTGTGTGTGTGTGTGTGTGTGTGTGTGTGTGTGTGTGTGTGTGTGTGAGTGTGTGAGTGTGTGTGTGTATGTGTCTGTTTGGGATATATGTATGGAGATGAGATGATGTGTTTTGACGAGTTGTACACCATTCTTTCTATGAATAATGTGCAATAATGTATTTATCTCTCTCTCAATATATATATATATATATATATATATATATATATATATATATATATATATAAAGCTTTACTTTGATAATATTGAATGCTAAATGGTTGAACCTGAATTGGTTGAACACACAATGTTAAATGATCAAAATGTTGAACTAAAATTAGTCAAATTTGCCCATTTCTGTACTGTAGTGCGATATTGGAGTTGGTGTATATAAATAGGGGGGTGCAGGGGGGCATAACCCCCCTGCAAAATAGTAGAAGTGATCTCATTGCTTTTTCAATTAAATTATTTGAGACATTTTGATAATTCAATGTTTTGAGTTTAGATGTTATTTTTCGACCAATTGAACATTAGACATTATGGCATTCAATATTATGAAGGTAAATCATATATAAATATAAATGGCTACAGTACATCTTGTAAAAGCATGCATTTTTTCATGTGCAGCTTGTTTTTGGTCATTTTTGCTGTAGGTGTGAGTGGTCACATTATATTTCAGTCAAACTTCAATAACTGAATTGTAATATACTGTTAGAAGCTATACTCTTTGCCCACAGTTATGAAACTCTGGTGTTAGCATATATATAATGATACAATATTTTTTTATTCCAAAGAAAGTTCTTTGATGATATAAAGAAATATAACTTTATATATATATATATATATATATATATATATATATATATATATATATATATATATATATATATATATATACACACACACACACACACACACACAAACACAAACGCACATGTATGTATATATATATATATATATATATATATATATATATATATATATATACATACATATATATATATAAAATATATGGGTCTACTTGAAAACACAGACACGCCAAAACACCGACAACGAGAACACCAAGACCGTAAGATTGACAACTGAGTTGACCGACAGTTTAAAAACACGAAACACCGACATGTTAAGGTAAGTGTGCGATAATGACAAACTTTAGGGTTGGGGCTGGTTAAGTGAGTTAGGGTTAGGGTGTGGATAAGGTAAGTGTGCGATAGTGACAGACTTTAGGGTTGGGGCTGGTTAAGTGAGTTAGGGTTAGGGTGCAGGTAAGGTAAGTGTGCGATAGTGACAGATTTTAGGGTCGGGGCTGGTTAAGTGAGTTAGGGTTAGGGTGCGGGTAAGGTAAGTGTGCGATAGTGACAGACTTTAGGGTTGGGGCGGGTTAAGTGAGTTAGGCTTAGGGCGCGGGTTAGGTGAGTGTGCGATAGTGATGGACCTTAGGGTTAGGGTTTGGGTTAAGGTTAGTGCATAGATAGCTGTGTATGTAAGGTTTAGTGTAAGTTTGTAAGGTTTTGGGTGTGTTTGTGTTGTGTGTGTGTTTTTTGGAAAAGGTATTTGTTTTGTTTTGTTGATTGTCGGGATTGTGGTTTGTCGGGCATGCTTTAATATGACATAAAAATTATGTAAAAATATATGCATTTACAGGCACATGTATACATTTTCTATGCCTTGCTATTTATCACTTTTCTTATAGCATCTGTAATTGACCCCTATTCATTCTTCCATAATCATAATGTAATTTTTCACACTATCTTATTAAGCAAAAGTCATTCTCCTTTCATTTCAAGTAACACATCTTATATAAAATAAATTCTTATTGATCCTTCTCACATATTCTTTTTTTTGTCCTTTTGATATCCATCCATAATCATATTCATATCTATATTATTTATCCGATTAACATCCTCATAAATACTATCCCTCTTTCAGCTTTCTTTTTTATAGCATATTCCCCTTCACTAGTAAATTATTTATTACCAGTCTCCATAGGTAGTCCTGACACCCTACTGTTGTTGTGAACTACTTTTTTCTTGCTTTAACAACTTTAGTCACTGCTGGTAAGTTTTCCCAAGAATTTACATAATAATATTTTTCATCACGTTGCTATACAACATCCTTCTGTAATTCCCTAGAGCATCAATTTTTATTTTCCATGTTAGTTTTTTTTTGATAATTTCTAATTTCTTTGTTAATGTATTCATTTTCTCTTTTTCTTATTCTCATCACGTTACAGTTTTATTTTACTTATAATTAAACATTGCCGGACACATGGCAGTGTAAATCTTGGTTATAGATGATTGTCACTGTTGAAGTGACACCATAACCCCATGTGCAAAAGTGGAAAAATGGGGCTGTGTTCTCATTCTCTTACTTTATACATATTTAAGGAAGCAGAATAGATAACTGGAAATAATCATCCCAATCCCCCTTGACTCATATACAACACACGTCTTTTCAGTGCGATTATTCTTGAACCTCATCTGAATGAAAATGCCAGAGGCACGATTTCCTTTTCATATTTCACCAACATCATATAAGCATTAAACATATATGCTGTCTTTACCATTAATACTTAATTCAAAAGATAAACATTTCCTGAATGCTAATCTATATGCCTTTCACAGAAGACATATTTCTTTCATTTCTTTTATGAAACCTTCCCACTGTGTCATAAACACCATCGTTTTTCCTAATATTTATTCATAACAAAGACACTTCTTTCATTGAAAAATCCACACCCCAATTTTTATCATATCACAAAAATCTTACTTTGTCTATACTCAATGCTGTTCACATTTCCTTTAAGTATCCATTTAGACAAATCAACACTTCCCTCATCTGTACGTTGTTTTTAGCAACTACAGATATATCATCTGTATATGGCATAACTACTTGTATCACCACATCCTTTGCATCATATATCTAGCATCTTTCATTTTATAAGGTACTTCACTCACTATTGCATTCATTACCGGCAGCAGGAGCTCTGCCACAATGGCCAACTCCCAAATGTTTTCACTGAGAATTTTTTCATTGTACAACGTAAGCTAATTTAATATTAATAACCTTGCTGTGCATTAACTTCATCTAGTAAAATACATGTCAGCCTGTGCTGCAAATTGGCTTTAACATCCTCTAACTCAAAAGAACACTCGTTTCACTCAAAAGGCCACTTACTAAGTTGACCAATGTTCTTTCTCTTGACCGATAGCTTATACTGTATATGCCATTTACTATGTTTTCCTAACTGCCAGGTTTCTGCATTTATCAGATGAAAGAAAATATGTTCTAATTTGTAGCTCTCTGATAACTGCTTTGTACTAGATATAAAACAATCACTCTCTGTTATAATTTGACCTGAGGTTGGAATCGTGATCATCTCCCAGTCTATGCAACCAGATATCCAACACATCTACTTAAACAGCACGTTTATAAAACAACATGTAACATTTCCAAGTTTAAGCCAGAAATGTTCAATACTACCTTTTCATCTATAAACTGGAACCTCCTAAAATCCTCCCCTTAGATAATGCTGTAAATGAATTCAATACAACTTTTCTGAATATCCTAAACAGCTTTGCACCTCTTAAATGGAGGAAACAAAAAACAAATAATGCAATTTGGGTATCCAAAAAGACTAGAAAGCTGATTCAAGATAAAGGAAAAAGCATGAAAAGAATTTCAACAATATAAAACACAACATTATCTCGAAACCTTCAGAATATTGTACAATTGTACTAAAAAGGAAATTAATAAAGACAAAAAACTATACTGCAATAACTTTCACAATAATAGTAAACACAATCCTAAAAAAATTCTGGCTAGCCATTAAAGAAATCTTGTATCCTTCCCATAAATTCATTCCTAAACCCACCCTCTCACAATAACTCATTACTCAAAACTGCAATACAATTTAACTCTTATTTCATACGTAGTATAGCATCTCTAACCAAGAATTCCCCAGCATCTACTCCTAACCCTGCCCAACAGCCACATATCACCACATCCACTTTCACCTTCAAACCTGTGCCCATATCCTATATAAAATTACTCATACACAAACTCAAACCATGATCTACTTTAGCTGATGGCCTTCAAATTGAGTACCTAAAAATAACAGCCAGTGGCATTGTCTATCCTGTCTCAATCCTTATAAATAGAGCAGTCCATTAATCCCACATTCACTTTCTCAAGAAAGAGTCGCACATTATCCCTGTGCCCAAAGGTGAAAATTCAGCAGACATTACTAACCTCAGAATTTATAGCACTCTTATCCTCCCTCTACAAAATACTTGAAAAAATGTATTCAAAAACAATTGCTAGACTATCTCTTGCGGGAAGAACTCCTGTCCCCCACACTGGGCCTTCCCATATGTCTGCTTCAAATGTCCTTATTAGGTATCTCTCAGCCCACACTTCTATGGTTCAAATGTTAACATCTAATGGGTGTTAGTCAGTAAAATGTCACTCACCCTCTCTCCCTACCTCCTAGTCACCACCAGTGTACCACAAGCAAGGGCCTATCCTTGGAACCCCTCCTCTTTAGCATTCTCATAAACACCCTCACTGATGCCCTCACTCTATTATTTTGATATGCTGTCATACACACTGTCCTAATTCCGTTACCTATTTTATACTTCTCCATAACATCCCACAAAGCATCATGTCCTACTGTATCAAACACCTTGCTAATGTCACCTACCATAAGATTCACATCTTTCATTTACTTACAACATTATAAAGACATTAATCTTGACACGTTGCTTTTTATAGCATAGATACCCTCTTCCTTACTATCTCTCATCCTTCTTTCCATTCTTTACTATCTTACGCCCATAAAAAAGTTTATAAGCTGTGTTATTTAGTACAATGGGTCTCCAAATATTTATTTCTTCTCATCCTTCTTCCATTTTCTATATATCCTGCTATATAACTCGTTCATAAACAAGCCCTTCCTTCAACATTTGTTTCAGTATAGTTACAAAACACTCTGTTTGTCAGTCCATTATTTTCTTGAACATCCTATACCCTCATCTGGGCCTCATACTGAATCAGCACTTACTTTCCTAAGTACTTGACCCAATTCATTGCTAGTAATTTCTTTTTCAAAGTCTTACTTAAATCATTCTGGAATATTCTTTATTTTCCTTCTTATTTTCCATCCTTGCAGTCTTATACATATTTTCCCCATGCAGTACTATATCGCTCACAATTTGATCATGTGTTCTTTTTACCTCTCCTTTTACATATTTCATTTCTCTCATACTACTAATATTATCATTTTACTATTATGCCCAAATATGGAGATACCTCTTCCCTTCTCATTTATAAATAATACCTCTGCCTAACCAAAAATTTTATTTATTTATTTTACATTTGTTGGGTGGGATTGTCCGATTGAGCTAAAGAGCCCTTTTTCAGTGGAGGCCCGGGGAGAAAAGCTCCAACATATTATAAAATTTGCATTACAAATTAGCATTAAACAGCAATGTTACAGGATTATTACAAGGCATTACGTAGCAATAAATGTTATACAGTGTCAATAATCAGGAGTATAGCATAACTATTTCAAGTTGTATAAAAAGAAATATGTCATTAAGATGAGTATAGTTTTTGGGGCAAGTGGTTGAAAAAACCCAGTTTTATCATGATGTAGTTGCATGAAGGCAAGAGAATTACAATAGAATGTTTCTCTGAGGCAATTTGCTTAATAGATTTTAGAAGACAGTATAAAGAGTAGTCAAGGAAGATTAGATAGAGCTAGTGAGAAGAGTGAGTTAAGGGCAGAAAGTAGATTAAGGTATGAGATGTAGGGGATGTTAAGGAGGGAGAGTGCAGTGGCAGGACCAGTGACTTTTAAAGTGCTCTTTGGTGGCTGTCCTAAATTGTTTAGGATGTGTAAGGGTCCTGATTTCTAGTGAGAGCCTATTCCAAGCAAATATGGTTTTAGACCATTCCACAGTACCGCCACTGCTCTCCTATCCTTTACAGACTGCATTAATAAACATTGTAACAATAACATGCTCTGCTCTGTTCATTGACCTATCGGAAGCTTTTGATATGGTTAACCATCAAATACTTCTCAACATACTCAATTCATTCTCACTTGACACACAGGCATTACAATGGTTCAAGTCCTACTTGCACAATAGACAGCAGGCTGTCCTTTGGGATAATAACCTATCCATACATCTCCCTATTACCCTTGGTGTCCCTCAAGGCTCTATCCTGGGACCTCTACTCTTCTCCATATTCATTAACGACCTTTCTACAAATTTACCTCTACCTACCTGCATACAATACGCAGATGACTCCACTTTGATTTGTAAAGCATCCACTTCATCTGAACTCCAGTCCATCACCCAAACAGTATTTAACCTAGTAAAAATCTGGTTCCAACAACGTCGCCTCTGCCTAAATGCCAAAAAAACAAACTATTACTATTTACTCCAACTATTAAATCTGGCCCAATAGATTTCTCTATTACATCCATCAATGGTACAGTTATAGCTCCTGACCTAACTACCAAACTCTTAGGTGTACTGATTGACCACAACCTCAACTTTGACTCAAATATTAATGCCACTATTAAAACAGTAAACAGAAAACTTGGATCCTTGATTAGGATAAAACCTTTTCTCACCCCAGAAACCAGATCTACTATTGCCCAGACCCATCTGATCTCCAACCTCCTCTATGCCTCACCAGTTTATACTAATCTTTACAAAATCAACATAAACAAATTGACCACTTCTTATAACAATATTGCCAGGTTTGCTACTGGGTCCCCATTTAGAACTCATCACTGTCTAAATCTCAAACTTCTAGGATGGCTAGAACTACATAACCAGCTAGAATTTCTACAACTCTCCATTACCCATAAGATTCTGTACCAGCCTAGTAATACTCCTATTCTCAGTAGCCTCATCTTCCCCTACACATACCTTACTACCCTTCGCTCAGCAAATAAACTACCGGTTACCATCCAGAAATCCCACAATAAGGCAGGTGATTCTCTTTTCTCAAATTCAGTGGGGAAGATTTGGAACAAGCTTCCCACAAAACTTACATCTCTCTCATCATTACCACTCTTTAAAAAGCAACTAAAAATTCAACTAAAAACACAACGGCTATGTCCTTGTACTAACCCTGACTAACCAGCCCCCCAGTATAACATTATTCTATAACTCTCCTCCAATAACCCACCTTGCAGAATTAGTAAATTCATCCCTCACTCCCTTCTTAGTATCTTATTCCCAAGGAACTATCACTGACTATGCACTTTACAACATTCTTTCTTCAGTGAGCACGTCTTCCACCTTGTATATAGACCAACTATTTCTTTCACTGTGACTGTAATTACTTCTTCATGTACATATATTTAATAATTTTCTTATTTCTTAGTGTTATATTTTTTATAACCTATATATAACATTGTAAAGGTACATTCCTACCCAATATACTTATGGAGAATATCAATCACTTTCCCATGGTAATAGTACTGTATCTTGCCTTGTTAAACTGAGTACTCACAGTCTGTATAATTTTAGTTCTGTATAATTTAAGTTGTTGAAGAAAATCTTCATGTATATGTATTTTAGATATTTTTTGGACTTTTCTTCTGTCTTGATTTATTTAGTTTAAAGTGGAGCTTATCTCCCTGGGCCTCTACTGAAAATGGACACACATCCAGTTAGACTAGCCCAGTCAACAAATGTAAAATAAATAAATAAATAAATAAAATAGTGGGGTGATAGTTGTACATTTTTCATCCACATTTAGACTTGAGTATGTAGATTTGTAGTAGGTCTTGGTTAGAGCTTCAGAGAGGTCTAAAGTAAACTGTAAATTCCTTACCCAAGTTTCACTGTGCTCATTCTGCATTTCCTTTCTGCTATCTATCTGTCTATCTATCTATCTACCAAATTCTGTCAACTAAACAGATGTCAACCAAGCCAATGTTGGCTAAAAGTTATAACTTCCATATATCATTCATCCTCATACACATACACGCACACACGCATATGTGTGAGTGTGTGTGTGTGTGTGTGTGTGTGTGTGTGTGTGTGTGTGTGTGTGTGTGTGTGTGTGTGTGTGTGTGTGTGTGTGTGTGTGTGTGTGTGTGTGTGTGTGTGTATGTGTGTGCATGTGTGTGTTTGCTCAGTGTCTATAGATAGAGATAGATCACCTTTTCACTCTTTCCATGTTTCCTGGTTACTTTCACTTCAGATAGTATTATTGTCTATTGATTTACAAATGCAGCATATTTTTCATTAACCAATTTTTCTAAAAATCACTGAGGATCATTACATTTGTTAAAACTAGAGATAAACAATTAAAACAAAATTAGAAGTGGGGAATTGAAAATCTCTGACTGAAATCATTATTTTCCAGGAGATATTTGATAATACTCTGAAGAAAAACATTTACAGGGTCTCAATGTTTTCTCATTAAGCAAATGTCAACAATTTGCAGTTAACTTGATTTCTGTAGAATCTGCAATACAGTGACACACTGAAAGCAGGAACTTCCAAGGTATCACAAACTCACAAAATGAAACATGAAGAAAAAGCTTCTGGAAATAAACAATAGCCAAAAAAAGTGATTTATTCATTAAAAACAATAAAATGAAGCACTTTTCGTTTGATCAGTGATACAAACTTCATTAGACATGCATTCATTTGGTCTCTTGTACCATTTAAATTAAAATCAACAGTCATGTGATGCCAGTCATTTGAATAATTCATTAGTTAGTTAATTCTTAAAGAAGTAGTAATGCAACATATATTGTAACAAAAACATCAATTATGCCTTTTCTAAGACCATATAAACAGCCACAAACAACTATCAAAAAGTGTACAATAAATGTAACTTCTTACTACAGTTGTATATAATGATTAACTCAATTTATCTGGTTAGGTTTTTTTAATTTAAGAAAACATATAATGGAACAACTCATTTATACCAGGGTACATACAGGTGTTAGTCCGTAAGATCCACAATAATTCTAATTTTTCTAGTAAGATGTTAGTAGGACCCCCCTCACTTCTGTATTTACTTGATCTATTACCTTAAATTTAAAGTGATGTGTTGGACATTCACTGATGTGCCTTGCTAAAGCATTTTCCAATTTAGTTTTATTTATACACTATAGATGTTCATATATACGTTCTTTTAGTTTCCGTTCAGTTTTTTCCGATGTAGATGTGGGGCAGGACTGGCACTGAGCTAGATACACCACTAGTTCAGAATTACAATTGTATTTCTTCATTACATGGTATGTATTGTGTTGAACATGGAATTTACTGCCTGTCTCTATGTACTTACAGTAGTGACACATTTCACATTTAAACATCCCTATGTTCTGTGTCAAGTTAACTAATGGTTTTTCTATGTACTTTTTGTAAGTTAAGCCCCCTCCTGAAAATGATTGCTGGTTGTTCACCTATTTTCTTTATAATTTCGCTCTCTATATTCATTAAGGTCCAATTTTTTCTGTATAGTTCTTTTGACTTGTCTTGCTTGTAAACTGAAAGTGGTGACAAAGCTGATACCGTAAGTGACCGCTGTATTGGTATCATTCTCAACATTACTGTACAAACCATTGACGTTGGGTGTTTCCGATACAATTAGGGATGTAGGCATCTTTTCACATATTCTTCTGGGTGTTTCTATCCTTAAAATTGGTTGGTATATACCTGAATTCCTTTTATTTTGACCTTACTTAATGAAATTTACTAGTAGGCCACTTGGATAACCTCTTTTTAAGAGCATAGATTTTAAATTTTCACATTCATTCAATGTTGGATAAAGGTTATGACTTCCATATATCACTCACACTCATACATATACAGACATGCACACACACACACACGTGTGTTTGTATGTGTGTGTGTGTGTGTGTGTGTGTGTGTGTGTGTGTGTGTGTGTGTGTGTGTGTGTGTGTGTTTGTGCGGTGTCTATAGAGATAGATCACCTTTCACTCTTTCCATGTTTCCTGGTTACTTTCACTTCGGATAGTATTATTGTCTATTGATTTACAAATGCAGCATATGTTTCATTAACCACTTTTTCTAAAAAATCACCGAAGATCATTACATTCGTTAAAAGTAGAGATAAACAAAGCAAAATTAACAGTGGAAAATTGAAAATCTCTGACTGAAATCATTATTTTCTGGGAGATATTTGATAATACTCTGAAGGAAAACATTTACAGGGTCTCAATGTTTTCTCATTAAGCAAACATCAGCAATTTGCAGTTAACTTGATTTCTGTAGAATCTGCAATACGGTGACACACTGATACCAGCATGCCCACGTGCCACTCTGCTCTCACATGTCTGTGTTATAGTGGCTTAATAAACAGTCATACTGAAACTATAGTTTATGTTTCCAGCAGCTATTTAAACACTTGTGTAATAAAGACATCAGTAAAATGTTCTTTCTCAACACTGCAGATACTTCTTGTGACAATTAATTATCAGCATGTGAGGCAGTTTTGCAGTATGATACCTTCAATATGTTCTTTACAAACATTACCAAAACCTTAGCCAACCAACTATCCTCTTGTAGCCAACCGATCATCGAAACACTACCACAACCTTTAAAGACCTTCTTCCTAAAAAGTGTCCCTACATCTTCAATAAGAGCCCTTTTACAAAAACTTAAACCATCTACCCCCTCTGCAGACCTACTCCCAGCAGAATACCTTCAAAAAGCTGCAGATGTTATAGCCTATCCAGTTTCTATCCTCATTAATCGAACTTTCTCAGAGTCAATAGTACCAACTTTATGGAAAGTATCCCATGTAATACCACTCCATAAAGGAGGGACATCCACTGAATTATCTAACTATAGGCCCATAGCGTTAATGTCCCCATTAGCCAAAATTATGGAAAGATGTATGCACAAACAGCTACTCCACTATCTTATCCATAACAACCTACTAGCCAACTCGCAGCATGGTTTCAGACCCAAACACAGTACCACAACTGCCCTTCTCTCCTTTACTGACACAATAAACCATAACCGTAATGACAAGAAAGTGTCCTCTGCCTTATTTCTAGACCTATCAAAGCATTTGATATGGTCAACCATCAACTACTCATGGAAACCTTAAAAACCTCTACCTGGATAACTTGACACTAGACTGGTTTAAAGCCTACCTCTCAGACAGGAAACAAGCAGTATTGTGGCAGAATACTCTCCACTTTACTACCAAATACCATTGGGGTCCCTCAAGGGTCCATTTTGGGGCCACTTCTTTTCTCGGTCTTCATTAATGACCTCCATACAGTCATTCGAGGCCACCTGTATTCAATATGGATGACTCAACACTGGTTTGTTTGGATACATCTCCAGACAGACTATTAACTAAAACCCAAAATTGCTTCACCAAAGTCGAAAACTGGCTATTAGGACGACAGTTAATCCTAAATCCTAAAAACTAAATTATTGATCTTTCAACCAACTCACAAAATCACCTTATTGATGTCTCCATAACATCCAAAAATGGTACTATCATTTCCCCAGACCCCCACACGAAATTGCTTGGGTTACTATTGATAATAAACTGAAATTGACATACATATCAACCTGTCCATCAGAACAGTAAACAAAAATTAGGATCGCTCTATAGAATTAAAACTTCCTAACACCAAGTACTAAAATCACCATTGCCCAAACACATTTGCTCTCCACCCTTCTTTATTCATCTGCAATATTCACCAATCTTAACAAAACCATACTTGATAAACTATCCAGCTCATATAATCATATAGCTAGATTTGCAGCAGGAACTCCATACAGGACCCATCACTGCACCAACCTCAAAACCTAACATGGATTGAACTCCCCAACCTTGTTAGAATTACCCAACTTACTGAGGTATATAAAATTCTCAAAAACCCCAACAATTGTCCTTCACTTCAGAACCTAGTCCTTCTATACTCTAATCTTAACAGTCACGTTCTGCAAACAGACCACGCATAAAAGCGGTCAAAGCTTACAATACTGGAGGAGATGCACTCTTTCCAAACGCCGTTGGAAAAGTCTGGAACTCTCTTCCCACCAGTATTCTTTCCTCTACCTCTCTACCCCATTTCAAGAAACAACTGTTTCACCACTATCAGAAGCACTGGCTTTGCCAATGCTCATCTCCTGACTGACATTTCCTAGTCTCTATTATCTACCTGAATTGTTCATTGTCTTCATTTTTTTATTTCCTTATATGCATTGTTAACAAATGAATTTTGCAACCTGATTGTTTGTTTGATATTTGACTGTTTCTCTCTCTGTATTATTATAATTTTGGAAATGTCTGTATTTTTGTATAATGTTGGAGCTTTTCTCCCCGGGCCTCCGCTGAAAAAGGACATTGTATCCAGTCGGATTTTTTCCCGGTTAACAAATGTAAAATAAATAATAATAAATAAATGATAAGGGAGCTATGGAGTGACAGGGGGCATATTTAAGCAGATATCTATGTCAAGGAATTAGAAGATATCTATCTGTTTTGGTTGGCATAGCTTGATAAAGGCAGATTGGCTGACATTGAAATCAGAAGTTGGATGCACAGTACACAGCTGGATGGATTAAGTAGGTAACATTGACAGAGAGAATTATAGGATAATACTATTCTTAATGAGGAAACAAGGAGTCAGATGAGTCATGTAATAAAGGGATTGATGTTGACAAATTACATCATAGTGTGATATAAGATGGAATATAACTCAATGGGAAGGTAAAAGGTCGCCTGAGGTTGGTGGGGAGTCATTGGGAGCTAATAGCTGTTCAGTAAGCAGGACTGTAAAGGAATAATTTCTCATTTGTGGAAACATTAGACTGTATTCATTGCTTTCAAGTAGATCTGTGTAGTGTGATCTCTACAGAAAAGATCAATGTGTTGTATGTTGAAGATGAATTATGTAGCACATTGAGAGGTTTTAGGTCAGTTAAAGATAGACTCCTCTTGCTATATGTCTCTTGTAGAGTTTACACTAGATAGAACGTGAACAATATCTGGACTCTTAAGCATGAGATCTGTTTGGTAGAAATGTTTAAAAATTGGCAAGTTCTTTTTGCTGCATTTGTTATCAACTATGTATTCTAACATGAAGCATGCATGGCATTGAAGTACTGGGTTGCATGTTGTGTGTCTTTACATTTATTCTTCCTGCGCAGTATATTTTGTACTTGGCATTGGCATTTTTTTTTAATGAATGATGCATATTACATTTTGAAAACCTAAATAAAAAGGATTAAAAAATTCTCCCTACATCTTCATTTTCAACATTTTACTGTATTAGTTCTATTTCATTACAAATACTGCCTGACCCTTTTACTTTCAGCTACATAAAACGGTCACTCTTAAGGTTTGCTGTCAGTCCCCATGTCCATTATCCTTTTTCTTTTCTTTTCTTTTTTTAAATCCTTGATAATCATCATCATCATCATCAGCAGCAGCCCACTTTTTCCATTTTCTACGT
>NC_056728.1:1870734250-1870886750 GCF_019279795.1 Protopterus annectens
ATAGTTGTAGTTGTAGTTATACTTCCCTTCATGCCATATGCATTAGATTGAATGACATTGCACTGGCCTACAATATTGTGAGATATGATACATCAAAATAAGTAAAAAACAGAAAAATATTTTTTTTTCAAGGAACAAACCCTCTTGCACACTTCCCACCCCTGCCCCTGCTTTATTAAATATGTCAAAACCTAGACAGTACAGCAGTGAAAAAAAAGGATAATTTTCCTTCCCCTCTTGTTCAATGATCCTGGACATAAACACTTAAAACAGCAATTAAACATTCAATAAAATGGGAATTTAATGAAAGGCACACCAAATTCCCATGTCAGTGAAGTAAACCTGTGATGAAACCACACACACGCGCATACACACACACACACACACACACACACACACACACACACACACACACACACACACACATATATGGATCTAGCACTTTTGATCGAAAGATCAAAAGCCTGAATCCATTACCACTGAACACACTTTAACAAAAGAGCTTTCATCAAAAAAGCTCTTTTATTAAAGTATGTTAAAAAAAAACAAAAACACAAAATCTACTTGAATGTAGAGGGGAAAGCCCCCCTGCATGCCCCGACATGGGGGTCTGCGTCCCCCACACCCCCCCTACTTTAATATTCTCACTCTGAGGTCGCACTATAGTGGATAAAAGGGAATTTTCCCTTACCGCATCGTAGTACGACTGGAACAATAAGTATACTTACGTGAAAGTGCTGCTTCGGTAAACAGCACTTTCGCACAAGTATGCTCACCAAATTGGGATTCGGTGAAAGATGCAGTCGAGCATCTGTATGGATCCCATATACATATATATATATATATATATATATATATATATATATATATATATACACACACACACACACACACACACACACACACACACACACACACACACACACACACACACATATCCATATATAAAAAATCACTGAGTTATAGTATATGTTATCCAAAGCTACAATAATTTGCAGGAATCTCTGTTGCCTCTGTTGTATTTAAGTAACATTAAACATAAACAATGCATTTACAAGACATTATTTGTAGAAGCGAGCAATTAAAGATGACATTTTAATTCACAACAGAAAACAATAATACTCATGGGTTTTAAAATTATCTTGGCTTCTGGACTCGTTTTTTCCTTATACAAATGTTAATGACAGCATGCAGGTGATTGCAAAGGCTAGTATATATGGAAATTTAACAATCTTATGTTAGTTCAGGCTACACTGTTAACAGAAAAAAAGTAAAAAAGGAACATAAAGCCGAAAGTGTAATAGATCAAATGACCTTGTGAGGATTCCATTGACTAATGCAGTCAGACGTCGGTCGATGAAGAGATAAAGCAGCATTCTTCAGAACAACCTACAACTGACTTATTTTGTTGATTCATGTCTTGGATTCTTACTGTTTTATTATACATTTGGGGATAATAGAACACATTGCTAAGAAGAGTGTATGAAACTGTACTGAAAGGTAATTTCTGATGTGAGTATTTATTATGCAAGATTCAAGAGGCTATTCACCTGCGAGTGAAAGGATTACACTGTGTTCCTGATTACAAAACACTGCTATATAGACACTCAAAATATTGAAAACCTTGTGCTAAAACAATTTTGTTGCTTGTTCTAAAACTGCAGAACAGAATGTCTTCTAGGTAATTACATGACTATGTTGTCAAAAAGCAAATGGGTCAGGTCCTGTGTGTTACACGTGTGGTCTGGGCTGTGGCATTGTAACTTGATATATTAAAGCTGGGGAGTAATAATGGCTCCCATCTTGGAATCCTGGGTTTGTTTATCCAGTCATTTCTATACTGCTTGATTGAGCCCATGTTTTTCCAGAATAGGGACATTGGGGCATGGAGGAATTGGCAAATTAATAAATGACTTACAAATATTTGTTAAATTATTCAGCTTTTAAATATGCAAATGGATGAATCTGTTATTTTTTCAGCTACACCAGAGGATATTTAATAGAATTACAAAGTAAGAGAATGAAAAACGGTACTGTTTATGATTTGTCAGTACCCAGCATTAAACCATGCCTTCTTTTTCAGGGAGGGCTAGATCAGTCAAGCCAAGGATGCATTTGTGAATACCTATCTACTCACAGAGTTCCCCTATGAAGGAAGCAAACTTATCCCACTGCTTTATTTACAGCACATGCCTATTCCAGAGGTGAGGAAGCTGTATAATAATGGATCTGTCCATCTACTTTATTCGTTTTATCTCCTGGCAAATATGTAGATCCTTGTTACTCGTATTTGTAGGACCATTTGATTTGTGGAGATAAAACTGATGAAGGACCAGTGGGTCCCTAATGTCACAGAAGGCAAGGCATAAATCTCTACTCAAAGATACTATATAATACTGAATAATATAGCCTTTTCTGCTAGCTTTGTGTTTTTAAGCTAGTGATCGTCTTAGTTAGGTATCTCGGGGATCTTTCTAATTGTTTGATATGCCTAGTGAAGTCCATTCCAAATGTTGCATTGTATTCAATAATTGGTTTAATCAATGCTGAATGTAAGAGGATAATGACTTCTTTAGATCTGGATGATATTCCTTCTGCAATTTACTGCCCTAGGCAAAATGACCTTTTGACAACTGTCATTACGTGATGATCAAAGAAAAGGAAATGATCAGCGTGAGTTCCTAAGTCTCTAGCAACGCTCACATTTCATAATGGTGCATTGTCCATGCTGCATACATGGGAGGTGCAGTCTACCAAGTGTGACAATATTTCACTTTTGCAACGCTCGCATTTCAGAATGGTGCATTGTCCATGCTGCATACATGGGAGGTGCAGTCTACCAAGTGTGACAATATTTCACTTTTGCAATGCTCGCATTTCATAATGGTGCATTGTCCATGCTGCATACATGGGAGGTGCAGTCTACCAAGTGTGACAATATTTCACTTTTGCAACGCTCGCATTTCATAATGGTGTATTGCCCATGCTGCATACATGGCAGGTGCAGTCTACCAAGTGTGACAATATTTCACTTTTGCAACGCTCGCAGTTCAGAATGGTGTATTGTCCATGCTGCATACATGGGAGGTGGAGTCTACCAAGTGTGACAATATTCCACTTTTGCAACGCTCGCATTTCATAATGGTGTATTCTCCATGCTGCATACATGGGAGGTGCAGTCTACCAAGTGTGACAATATTTCACTTTTGCAATGCTCGCATTTCAGAATGGTGCATTGTCCATGCTGCATACATGGGAGGTGCAGTCTACCAAGTGTGACAATATTTCACTTTTTAGCATTTAATTTGAGCTCATTTTAGTTCACTGTGAATTTGTACCTTTAAGTTCTCTGCTGAAGGACTTGAATGTCAGAAGAGGACTTGATAATGACTCCCACTTTATTGTCACATGCAAACTTGACTAACTAGAAGTCTTGGTTCAGCTCTGTGGATCAGAAAAGTAAGTGCCAAACAAATGAAGTCCCAACAATGAGCCATGTGTGACTCAACTGGTTACCTTCATACTGATGAAAGACCTACTACCCACACCATGTGAGATCCGCCCTTTAGCTAGTTTGCTATCTATCTAACCACATTCAACTCCTCCATACATTAAAAAAACTATCACTCAGCAATTCCACGCTGAAATGGTTCCAATCCTACCTGTCCAATAGGCAACAGGCTGTTCTATGGCAAGACAAATTATCTACATGCCTACCTGTTACACTTGGAGTTCCCCAAGGATCTATTCTTGGCCCTCTTCTCTTCACCATCTTTGTTAATGACCTGCCCACAATCACCCCCCATGCCACATGCATTCAATATGCAGATGATTCGACTATCATCAGCACTGCCTCCAACCTGGCAGACCTCACTGCTTCAACCCAAGACACCTTCAACCTAATAGAAAAATGGTTCTCAAGTCGACAACTAGTTCTCAACCCCAACAAAACAAAACTACTTACTTTCTCACCCACTAACAAGACTCTTCCCCACCTTCTCTATTACATCCTCCAATGGAATCACTATATCACCAGAAGCTCACACAAAGCTATTAGGTGTTACCATTGATAACTCCCTTAAATTTGACACCCATTTCAATCTTACCATCAAAACCGTCAATAAAAAGCTTGGCTCTCTCTATAAAGTAAAACACTTTCTTACTCCTCATGCTAAAATTACAATTGCCAGCACACACCTACTATCAACTCTTTTCTATGCCTCCCCCCTCTTTACAAACCTAAACAAGACAACCCTTAACAAACTTGCTTCTTGTTACAATCACATAGCTAGATTTGCCACAAATTCCACCTTTAGAACGCACCACTGCACTAACTTGAAGCAACTAGGGTGGTTAGAGTTTTCCAGCCAACTCCATTTCAACCAACACCAGATATTGTATCACCCAGAGAAAACACCAGCTCTGAAAAACATCATTCACCCCTATATTAACCTGCAATCTTTATGCTCCTCCAATAAGATCTTAGCTCAAACTACCAAAGCCAATAATTCTGCTGGGGATTCTCTATTCTCAAACTTTGTAGGTAAAATGTGGAACTCCCTACCGACCATGCTCACCTCAGAACCCTCACTCCTACAATTCAAAAAAAAGCTTAAACCCCATCTCAATACTCTCTGGCAGTGTCCCTGTTCCAAACCTGATTAACCACTATCATTTACCCTTCTCTTACCTCACTATCCTTAACCGCTTTTTAACAAGGCCTTTGTAACTGACCTATGTTTTTTTATATGCTGCTGTTGTTTTTTTTTTTTTCCCAAGATGTGATGTATCTTTATATTGTATTTAGAACTCAACTATCTTCCTTTTTTTGCATTAACAATGTTCATATGTCTGTTATGTACTTGGAGCTTTTCTCCCCGGGCCTCCGCTGAAAATGGACATGTATCCAGTCGGACTCTCCCGGTTAACAAATGTAAAATAAATAAATAAAAATAAAAAACATAGGCATCATTTTGTAATTCAGTGACTTTTTACAGCCTCTGTTTTAATGCATTGTCTTTACGGATAATGCTAGTGAGTTGGACATGTCAAACAGATTTGCCACATCAAGGTACACCTTGTGGACAGCATAACCACTGTCAACAGCCTGTGTTATATTTTCAAAGAAATTAAGCAGATTCATTAGGCACTGCAGTGAGGCTAGCTTGATGGCATTTTTAATATTATACTTTACTAGATCATTTATAATATTCTCCTGAGTTTTGCAAATAAAATTCTTCAGGTTGATAACCCTAAAATGTCTGGGGTCAGTGTTTTGGCCACCCTTGTGGAGTGGCATCATTATTGCTGTGTGCCAAACCTCATGGACAAAGTCACTGGCTTAACTCAGGATAAATAGTTTATGAAGCAGTTCTGCCAAGGCTTGTTTAGTATTGTTTATTAAAAAGCCAGGTATATTATCACATCCCATGGAAGAAGTATTTGTAGCCATGGTGAAAGGTTTTAGTATATGTTTCTTAGTGATGATGTGGTTCTGAGATTTTTGTGGACAAGAGAGTTTGGGATAGTTTCCTCTTGGGTAAAATTCTCACTGAAATTCTTTGCTAATATGTAATATAGCTAAATAAGGATTGGCGATGCTTCTTAGCTTCAGATGGTAACTTAACTTTATCTGATAGTAATATTCATGCTTTTAGTCAGTGTTATGATATTATCCTGGATATGAGGATCTTTTGATCTGCTGTATACTTTAAAGAGAGGTTATTTTGTTTTTTTTAAATTCACAATTGCATTTTGATCTGGTTGGGACTGCTATTTCTATACATTTATCTAGGTATACACAGACTTCCTATGTGAATCTACCTGCTATGGAAATATCTGGAGTGACGCATTGTGAATTTTGAAACATTCTGATTTAATCTGATGAAATTAACATGTTTTAAATCCTTGAATTTAGTGATATTCGTTTCAGTAGGTTTAAACATTATGCCAGTCTTGAGGGATGTATCAAAAGTGGCCTGCAATAACCTTGACCTGCAGCCCTTAGTCCTGAGAAAAGGTGGAAAAAAAAGCACAGCACGTGTCTCTCACCCTTCAGACTTTCAGCCTATTTCTATTCTCTCTTACCCTAGGAAAATGTCTTTACTTGCAACTTCCTTAATACATTAACTAATTCCACATTCTTTCTCAAAAGCATTATAGCTTTTGGTCTGGTCACAGTATATCCGCAGCTATTAGGACAAAGGCCTAATTACTGCAGCCATTTTTCTTGACCTTATCAGAGCCCTTGATCTTGTTGATTACTTAATTCCCCTAGACCAGTCCACAGAAATAAGCATTAGTGATGACACACTGCCCTTGTTCAAAACCTACCTCTGCCACATCTTCTCCTGTTCTGGCACCCCTCCTCTTTTCCATGTACATGAACTAACTTTTCTTTGACTTACCCTATCTTCCTCACCTGCTTTTTCTGATGACATGGTTCTATTCTACTCCAACCATTCTGTCTCTTTTCTTGAACTTAAACTTCAGACTGTTCTTGTTCAATGGGTCAATGATAAGTTATTACTGCTTAAATCTTCTAAAATAAAAACAAAGCTTTTTACCATTAGGCAAAAACTTACTTCCATCTCTAGACCTCTAAAAATCCTCGATTATCTAAATAAAGCTATTGAAAAATGACATTTCATTCAAATACCTAGGGATCTGGTTGGACCCCTTCCTAAATTCGCAACTCCATGTGGACTACATACAAAAAAATCAACTTTCACATATTCTGGGCTAATAGGATCTCCCCTTTTATAACCAGACACTGTAGAAATGCCATTGGAAAGGTATAGGTTCATAGGTTCATAGGTTCATAGGTTCATACTAGGCTATCTGCCCGAGGGCATTTACAAGCCTAGCCCATCGTTTTGTGGCTTACGCCACCCCTTTAGTATGGGGAACTATACCTATTATTTTGCTGTGCCTCTGTCGAGCAGTGACACTGAGGTTATCCCTGGGGTATATCTGTGATCTCCCATCCATTGGTCAAGATTTCTCTTGAACAAGGCCAGCGAGGTACTCTGCCTCACATGTACCGGGATTTTGTTCCACAGCATAGGGAGTCTTTGGGTGATGAATCTATCCTCCAGCACGTCCTATTAATAGCCGTGTCAAGGTTTAAGTCTCCCGCCTTGTGGCTCTGATGGATCTAGATTTTTGAGGTGAAGCATATTCATCAAATCTGGGTTTGACATGGCCTTGTATGTTAGGCAAAGGTCACCTCTGAGCAAGCGTGTTTACTGAATAGAGCTGGAGTTCTTTCAGTCGGGCAGCATAGGACAGATTTTTGAGACCCTTTATCCTTTTGGTGAGGAACTTTTGTGGCCTCTCCAGCTGCTGCAAGTGTCGGGTCAGATACATTCCGAATGGGGCATTGTACTCAATCATTGGTCTGATGAGTGATGAGTAAAGGGAGACTATGACCTCCCTTGATCTAGATGAGAATCCCTTCATGATAAGGTGGGCAATGTAGAAGGTCTTCCTAACTACTTTAGCTACATGGGTGTCGAATGACAGACTACTATCAACCTGGGTCCCCAGGTCCCTGATAACTTCTTCTGTGCTCAGTGGATAGACAACCTATTTGGTAGCTAGGGGTAACCTTGTTTTTCCCGAAGGGTATGACTATGCATTTTTTGGCATTTAACTTTAGGCCGTGGCTCTGGCACCAGTTATCCATTTCTGTGAGACCCTTCTGAAGGATATCTGTATCAGATGTGTTTTCTACTATGGCGCCCAGTTTGCAGTCATCTGCAAACTTTGTCAGCCATAACCCTCCTGTGTTTGCTTGTACTTCGGAAAAGTAGATGCCAAACAAGAGTGGGCCCAGGACTGAGCCCTGTGGGACACCACTTGTGACAGGCTTTGAGTCTGACATGGCGCCAGCAACTCTGACCCTGTGGGTTCTGTCACTCAGCCAGTTTGCAACCCATCTTGTGATGTATGGGTTGACATTTAAGCTGATGAGTTTTTCAATGATACCCGAGTGGGGTATTGTATCAAGGCCTTAGCCAGATCGAGGTAGGCTGTATGGACTGCCTTTCCCTCATCAATGGCTTTGGTGACTGTTTCAAAAAGTCAACCAAGTTTAAAAGGCATGATCTGCCTTTGACAAAGCCAAACTGGGTTGGATCCAAAGTCTGCAAATTCCCTATGTCTTTATTTATGAGGTCCATTATGATCCTCTCCATGGCTTTGCAGATAAGGCTTGTCCAGCTAATGGGCGGTAATTTCCAGGGTCGGTGGAGGCACCGCCTTTGTGAAGTGGTACCACAGTTGCAGTGCACCACTCCTGGGTACGTATCCAGAGGTAAGACTTTGATTAAACAGATGTCCTAGCTGTGGGTTTAATTCCTCATTGAGTTCATGGAGCACACAGCCGGGGACACCATCAGGTCCCATGGATGCTGTGTTTTTGCTTTGGAGAGAGCAGTTCTCACTTGGGCTGGAGATGTTTGGGGGCTGCAATAGTTTGGTATAGATATCTCTCCTTTGGGGAAGGGGAGAAGTTTGCACTGAACCTGTCAGCCAGTATGTTGGCAATGTCTGTAGGATCAGTAATCTTCACATCATTTTGAACTAGCTCTGAGCATATCTGGGAGTTTCCTCCCAGGTTTCTAACATAGCTAAAGAAGGCCTTATGATTGTCTTTTGAGTCTTTAGCTATTTTTCTCTCGAAATTTGCTTTGGATGATTTTGTGAGAGCTCTTAGTTTTTTACTTATAGTGATCAAGGGTGTCTTACCTTTTAAGGATTTTGCTCTATCTTGTAGTAGCTTCCTCCTTTTGTTGTAGAGTTTGTTTATGGCTGGGGTCCACCAGACTGGACGCTTGCCTTTGGTACAAAGAGTCTTTGTTTTGCTTGGGATTGCCTTATCCATGCAGTCCTGCAGGTGCTGGTAGAAGGCATTTGTAAGTGATTCAGCGGCTTGAGTACTGTTTTCCACGCTCGGGGCCTTAAAGGAGACCACACTAGTCTTTAGAAGTGTGAAGTCGGCTTTTGAGAAGTTCTTTACTGTGGTCTTTTTTATTTCAGGTGGGGGTGGGATGAGGACCTCCAGCGAGATTAGTTTGTGGTCTGATCTCACCAGTGAGGGGTACACCGGTGTTGAACCTTGTGCTCCCATGTTCGTGATGATGAGATCAAGTATGTTATCTCCTCTTGTGGGGATGGTGACTAGTTGTTCCATGGCATTTGAGTTTATGAATTCCAGGAACTTTTGGGCTAGGGTGTTTGGGCTTGAGTAGTGTTCCCAGTCTATATTAGGGTAATTGAAGTCACCTAGTATGATGGTGTTTGGTGATACATTTATCCCTCTAGTGTTTTCAGGAAGGCCATGTGAGGTTCCTGAGTTTGTGAGGGTGGCCTGTAACATGCTACAATTTGCAGAGCAGTCTTGCCTATGGTTAATTGCACCTGGATGGTCTCCGATGCATCGTGCGTTGCCACCAGTCTTGAGGTGTGGGTGTCCTTGATGAATATGGATACCCCCCCCTCCTTTCTTGGTATTGTCCGGATTTTGGGGCCGGAACGCATGATATGAGGTAAAACCTGATAGCGCTGGGGTGCTCTCAGGAGCCTTGAACCAGGTTTCTGTCACAGCACAGACATCGATGTTCTCCATACTGAGAAGGGCCTCGAGTGCGTGCATTTTGAGATTTAGACTTCCGGCATTGAGCAGCATTACCCTTAGTTTTTTTCCTTTTTTGTTCTAGGGTGGTAGGTTTAGAATTTGAGCCTTGCCTAAAAAGGCACTATGGGGTGGCAAGAGCCTTTGCCAATATCCGGAATCCCAGGGTGACAGGTGCAAGCCATCCCTTGCGGCAGCGTGGCTTGTCCAGCATGTCATCCCAGGCAGACAGACACTGGATCCCCTTTGAATGACACCAGTGTTTAAGCCAATTGTTAAAGCTGATCATCTTATCTCTGTATTGTGGCATCATTCTTGGTGAAGGTAGGATACTGCTCAAGGTCAGGGTCATACCTGCCTGGGCTACATAATCAGAGAGCTCCTCAATGTCTCTTTTCATGTAGTCCAAGGAGGTACGCCTCAGGTCGCTTTACACCAGCGTGGACAATGACTGAGTCATATTTGTATCTGCTGTTGAGAGACCTGAGTGCTTGCTATGTGGCGGATTCTAGCCCGACAGGCAGCTTACTGTGACCTTCTCCTTACTCAGTCTGGTGAGCGGACGCCAGTGTGTCTGACTATGGAGTCACCAATGACTAGTGTGTCTGGCATTGTGTTTGGCCTTAAGGGCTGTGACTGTTTGACACTCTGACTGTGAGGTCTATGTGTTGCAGGTGTTGTGTTCTGAGGTGGTGGTTGTTTGGGTGTCTGCTTTGGTGGCCTCTGCTGTTTTGGTAGATTTTTGATCAGAGCCTCAGTATGTCTTTGTGTGTTTATGTGTATGATTTGAGGTTGTAATGGTACTATGTGAGACTGGGTCTATAGTGTGTGTGGTAACCTTCTCCTCCTGACTGGTCTTGCCAGTCCTATGTTGAGAGAGCTCAGCCTCCAGTTTGGCCATATAGTTGCATCTCTCGCATGTATTTGTGTTTTGTGGGAGGAGGAGAGGGTTGTCTGTGTACATGAGGCAATTGTAACATTGCCTCAATATTCCCAGGTTAACCAGCTGAGCAGGAGAGAACACTAGCAACTGATCCCTCGACATGCTAGAAGGAATAGACAAAAAAACTTTAAAAAGATTCCGGGGACGTGGGTGACCGAGGAATGGGGGGTTGCCTTTTTGGGGTACTATCTATGACAAGAGTGCCGTATCAAGGTAATAAGTACTGTAGGAGCAAGTGCTACGTTTAACAGATAGAGAATAGTCTACTTGGAGTCAAGTAGAGATGATCTTTTTAATTATAGGATAAGCTGATTAGATCAGTAGTATAGTTCGAGGAAGGTAGTTTTAAGGGAAAATTTGAAGAGTGGACTTTAGGTATCTTACTAACTCAGCTAGAATATGGACTTTCTGTAATTATTGGAGCCCCTAAATAAATGCATCAACTATTCAATCCATCTCAAATACCATATGCAAATTCATTACTCTCTCCCCAAGAATGAGCACCACTACAAAACCAAAACAATTGAGAATGCTAATTGGCCACCAGTGAAACAATGTAATGAGTTTCTACTTACCTCAGAATTATTTATCATCAAGAATGAGGCTCATCCCCTATAGCCTCCATTCTATACACAGATGCTCCAGCATACAACCTTAGAAAACTTCATCACTCAGGTCCTGTCCTCTAAACCCAACAAACTAGGCTTCACTGCACTAATCATGCTATCTCAGCCCTTGGTCACAAACTATGGGAATATGTCCCTTCTTTACATAAAAATCATTCCTCTTGCTTCGTTTTCCAGTCAGAAGTAAATGCACATTTTAGAACTCTAGGAAAATGCAACCAGTATCTTTCTGGTATTATAACATAATCTCTTTGTATACCTCTTCCCTCTATATAACCTGGTCTGACTCTGATTTTTATTCTCTATATAATACATTTATACATTGATTTTTGTCAGTCACTCTGTATAAAATGTCATTTTAACTATTGCATTTATATCCTCAAACCAACTATTGTATTGTATAGTACTGTATGAGGAAGTTGGGAGTGTCAGAGAAGTATGTAAGAGTGGTACAGGATATGTACGAGGGTAGTGTGACAGCGGTGAGGTCTGCGGTGGGAGTGACGGATGCATTTAAGGTGGAGGTGGGATTACATAAAGGATCAGCTCTGAGCCCTTTATTATTTGCAATGGTGATGGACAGGTTGACAGACGAGATCAGACAGGACTCCCCCTGGACTATGATATTTGCAGATGACATTGTGATCCGTAGTGAGATTAGGGAACAGGTGGAAGAGACCCTGGAGAGGTGGAGATATGCTCTAGAGAGAAGAGGAATGAAGGTCAGCAGGACTAAGACAGAATATGTGTGTATGAATGAGAAGGAGGATAAAGGAATGGTGAGGATGCAGGGAGTCGAGGTGGCAAAGGTGGATTAGTTTGAATACTTGGGATCAACAGTTCAGAGTAATGGTGAGTGTGGAAGAGAGGTGAAGAAGAGAGTACAGGCAGGATGGAGTGGGTGGAGAAGAGTGTCAGGAGTGATTTGTGACAGATGAGTACCAGTAAGAGTGAAAGGGAAGGTCTACAAGAGGGTAGTGAGACCAGCTATGTTATATGGGTTGGAGACAGTGGCACTGACAAAAAGGCAGGAGTCAGACCTTGACGTGGCAGAGCTGAAGATGTTAAGATTTGCACTGGGTGTGACGAGGATGAACAGGATTAGGAATAAGTATATTAGAGGGTCAGCCCAAGTTGGAAGGTTTGGAGACAAAGCCAGAGAGGCAAAATTACATTGGTTGGACATGTGCTGAGGAGGGATGCAGAGTATATTGGGAAAAAGATGCTAAGACTGAAGCTGCCAGGTAACAGGAAAAGAGGAAGGCCTAAGATAAGGTTTATGGATGTGGTGAGAGAGGAACATGCAGGTGGTTGGTGTGACAGAGCAAGATTTAGAGGACAGGAAGAAATGGAATCAGTTGATCTGCTGTGGTTACCCCTAACTGGAGCAGCCGAAAAAAAAAGACCTTCAGACCAACTCTGATATTCACTTTGCAAATGATGCATATGTATGTATATGTATTTATACATATATATATATATATATATATATATATATATATATATATATATATATATATTGCATTTTGTCATTCACTTTGTACATAAAGTCATGTATCTATTGCATTTATAGTGCTAATACTGAAATAGGTCCAATGAGATCAGTGCTTACCCCAGTTAACAAATTCAAAATAAAAATAAATAAATAATGTGTGTACCTTTTTGGGTCACCAGCATCTGTGGAGCATCAAAGCCAGTGCAAAGTGGCATTAAGGCAGATATGGTGGAATCAGTATACTGGCTATTCCTACAAAGTGGGCTGATCTCTATGGGGGGGGGGGTGTGAATAGGCTAATTAGGCCCTCACCATAACCAAGAAATGAATGAGCCTGAAGTTCATGCCAGAGGAAAATGAATAGGTCACCTAAGTGCATTGCGGAATGCCAGTGAGCAAATCATCTAGATGACAAAAAATATTACAGTTTTATGATTTAAACATCATTACCGAAACATAATTATAGAAAGAAAAAAAAAACAATTAAATTGTTTCTTATTAAAACATTTATTGTTGGTTTTGGAAGATTTGCATGTTGACATTTTTCCCACAGAACATTTCTCAGTTTTTATATCTTTGCTAATATATTCAGTAAAAATAATTTGCATTTTTGATATCTTTGGTTGAAATCTTGGCAGGGATGCCTTCTGTGTGGAGTCTGTATATGATCCCTGTGTCCTCGTGAGTTTTCTCTAGGAACTCTGATTTCTTCCCATATTCCAAAAGCATTAAGAAGGTAGACTGGACACTCTAAATTAGACGTAGACGTGTTTGTGTGTGTGTGTGTGTGTGTGTGTGTGTGTGTGTGTGTGTGTGTGTGTGTGTGTGTGTGTGCGTGTGTGTGCGTGTATGTGCGTGTGTGTACGTGTGTGTGCATGTGTGTGTAGAAGAATAAACTAGGCAGTGTTTATACTGGATGGAGGTGAGTGTCACTATTGATATCGCACTCCAATGGCATCAACAAAAATAGGAAAATGGTTTGTAGATGGATGTAATGATGAATGTGATGCAACTTAAACAAAGCTGATTGAAAAACTGCAGTTTCTGATTCTTGATGACTTAATACATTTTGGTCACATGTCAAAAATTTTATTACATTTTATGGAACATCAGACACATTTCAGTAGTCCTTTACCATCTTGAATTAAGTCTTAGGCTAGATCTAGGGGCAGAAAGGATGCCAAACAAAAATGACTGGATAATATATGTATTAATCATTGTCTATAAGAAATAAATCAACATTTTATTATTAAGAGCAAAGCAAGACAGAAAATAACTTAATGTTTGGTCAAAGGTATGGTACAATGTGTATTAAAAAACAAAGCTTTTGTAAAATAATTTTCTTTAATTTAATGTTTGCGTCTATATTAAGTCAATTTGTTTTGTTCCTTTCTCTACTCATATAGTTTTCTTCTGTTCCCATTTCCTTTTTTTATGCATTAGCATTTTTATAGAAATTATATTTTTTTATTAGTAGCCCATGTTGTTGTTGTTCTTCTTCTTCTTAAGGCTTTTCCCCGTTAGGGGTCGCCACATCTATATCAATCAGGTACATGCGCTCTAATTAATTTACAATGTCTATTGTTCAACTTTAAAATACAATATCATTTTGGGGGAAAGGTATGTGTTTGCATATGATAGTATGTGTTCAACAATCATTTAATGAAAATACAGCCAAACTTAAAAAAGAAACTTTAAATATTATCTAGATGTATGAGCATCTTCAAAATTTTGTCTATTGAAAGTATATCCAGTTATCCCTTTTCATAGTATCCACTTAGAATTAAAAGATGATCAATAAGACTTTATACAAACCAATTAACAGTACAATAAAGTGGAAGGAAAGAGAATGTTGCTGATTATTTGTCAAGGTATTTTCGTAGTGCAACATGCTAAGAACATATATACACTAAAGTGCTTACTTATTAATAAACATGATTACAGAATATGCTGTACTTACAAAATGTATTTATTTGTGTACCTTTCTAATTACTTACATTTTTTAACCAAATTAGTTCCAACATGCATGGGGTCTATTTCAAAGAAAAATTTGTTTTACTGAGACAGGGCAGATTTGTTCAACGGGACAGCAGAGAAAGTTTCCTTCTGTTTTCCATTCTATCTTTACCATTTATGATCAGATTATGGTAGGAAGGATTATTTTATGAAAAATCTGCTGATTGGTGGATGGCTTTAGATGCAAAAAGCACATAAATACATTCTTAACTTGGAGGCAAAGGATTATGCCAGATATCAGGTTAGTAGTTTAGACAATTTACATAACAGAATGGAATTTGGGAGGGAACACGGCAGCTAGTTTACCGTTCGAGTTAAGGAAAGCAGAGATTCAGAAATCATTTCTGCAGAAGAGATATAACTGTATCGGAGTGAAAGAAGAGACTAGCACTTTAACTGTATCGGAATGAAACAAGAGACTAGCACTTTCTTATGTGATCAACAGAAAGAACAACAATGTGCACGTGTCATATTTAATTAGCATGGATAAGAAAAGAGAACAAATGGTGGATGTGGTGGAGATATACGTAAGCTCAAAGTGTGAAATATATTTTGATATATTTGATTTGTTCTTTGGGTAAGGCACAATTTCCAGAGAAAAACTGTTACAGTAATATAACATACTTCATAAAAATGCAAAAAAGATACTGCACTAGGTTACATAGTCTGGGTACTCATTCCATGAACTGTTGGATGAAGGTAAAATAGAAGATTTGGTTACAGTTTTTAATAGACAGTTTATATGTAGTGTTGATGTGAAAAAGTGACTGGATCGTGTATTTAGTTTTTAGAGGAAAGGTGTAAATGCATGCTATGACAAATCTGGGACACAGATGATATTATCTTGTCTATAATTTTATTAATTTGAATAGAAAAGAAACACTTGTACAAAAAAATATATAGAAAGTGTAAGATGTATTGGGAAGGGAAAGAAACTTCATATTATTTGTGGTGGGTTTGTGAGGTTAAGAAATTCTAAGATGAAATGAAGAAATTGTTAATGGCTAATAATTATTATGCGATCACTTCTTATACTGTCAAGGGATGGATATTGCAATTACTGCAGGTACTTAAAATAAGATATACGTGTACTAGGTTTACTGAGGAAACATATAACCATGCATGCACCGGCTTATTATGAATGGGTGAATAAGGTAGACTTATAAATTGAATAGTTAATTTGAAACAGGGGTTGCTATTTAGGCAAAGTTTTGTTTGTTTTCTGTATATGTTTAATTTTGAGCATATTGAATGATAATATTAAGAAAATTATGTGGTTCAATATGGAAAATATGACTATTTTCCCTATGTTGACATAAGCAGATGATATGGCATTGATTTTAAAAGAAAGAACATTGGGTGTGCTACTGGGAAAGTAAAAACCTTCAGGGAAGGAGTTGTAGTTATTTCTGAATGTGTGTAAAAGTCAAGATTATTTTTTTTGTTTGTTTTTGTTTTGTTTTTTGTTATAAAGGTGATACTTTACAAATATGGAATTTCCAGAAGAAAAGGTTCAGCTGTCAGGTATAGTCAGGTATAGGATTTATCAATTAGCAGAAAACTTAGAATGGATGAAACAAAGCCATCCACCTACAAAAACTATGCAAACCAAACACACACACACACACACACACACACACACACACACACACACACACACACACACACACACACACACACACACACACACACACACACACACACACACACACACACACACACACACGCACACACACACTTTGTACATGCCAAGAACATGCAAAAAATGTTTAATAAAATAAATATAAGCACTTTCGTTCACTATGTTATGTGAACATCATCGGATACACCCTCTGTCTTAGGCACTTCCTTAAATAGACAATTAAGTACTGCCATCTATTGACATACATTACAAATTCGGTATCTTCAATATTATCAAACGTTAGAAAAATTTATTACTTAAAAAAAAATTTGTAGCAATAAAATAACGTAATTAATGATCAGTAAAACAAACCTAATAAAAATCTGTACCCCTCAGCAAGATATTGTGCAGTGGTAATACATCCTCATACATAAGAAACTAAATATTGTTCTAAAGCAGCACTGAATCTGCATTCTTTCTATAAGAAGCAAACTATTAATAAATAATCAATCATTAACACCAGGTGGATTTGTAGAATCAAGTAAAACCTACCAGTGTAACATAACCTGACCAGTTTTCACCCCTGTCAAAGGGTGGAATCTTCTCCAACACTGAAAAAGGCAGTATTTAAATGTCTATGTAAGGAAGTGTGTATGAGGTGGTATGTATCCAATGAAGTTCACATAAGCATACCGAACAAAAGTGCTAATATTTATTTTATTAAACATTTTTGTAAGTTCCTGGCATCTACAAAGTGTTTCTTTTTTTTTTTTTTTGGTTTGAGAAAACTTAGAATGGCAGAAGCTGTTGCAGAAGATGATATACATTAAGGGATTGTGCAAATGTTACTATGTGACTTTTAAATGAAGATTTATGTTAACAATTTGATTTAGCAAAGTTCAGTAGTTTATGTAGCTAACATATGTGTTGCATTTGATATTCTAGGAAAAGTTAATGCTAATTCATTTGGTGTTATTTGGGTAAACAGCTTTAACTCTTATTAAAATATCTTGTATTGGTACAAATGAAAACTGAGGCTTAATAATGTTATAGTCCTGCTGTTTTTAGTTCTGGTGTTAAAATATGACTGTTCAATGCTAAAAGAAATTCTGAGATTTTGAGGAGTATAGAGATATATGGGATAATGCGGAACACAAGCAGATATGAAAAGTTGTAGAATCACATAAGATTATATGGAACTAACTAAGAAAAACAGGGAAAAGGAGGACTGATATTTTGCTGGCAAAGATAGGAGCAGGTAAAAATGTATGCAGTGTTTCTGTAGTGTATGAATATATAACTGCATTGTTTAATAAAATTCCTTAATACTTTTGTGAACTGCTATATTATGTTTAAAATAAAAAATCCTTACTGTTTAAAATAAAAATCATTATTGATTTTGATGAGTTCCAGTAGATCTTTAACATCCACCTAAGGCAGCACTTGGATCTGACAGAATATGAGGGAAACCAAGAAGTGTCCAACAGGGAGTGACCGGGTTTACAGGAAAACAACAAAAAAAAAAAACAAAAAAACAAACAAACACATAGTTGAAGTTACTTTTCCTTTATTACCTTAAGCACTTTTTGTCCTGCCTAGTAGCGGAACTTCTTCAGATAAAAAACATTCAATAGTTGTGAACATATATAGTAAAACATTCATGGTCAGCTGCCATGTCTTCAGTAATAGAGATTATATTGTTTTCCTTACAAAAAATGTTGCTTCCTCCATGTTATTGTTCTAATGCCAATTGTTATTCTTGAAGGAAATATTCTTTTAGCTTCTATATTGTTTTGTTAATAATAGCCACCATTGTTTTCTCTCATTTATTTTGAATAATCATTGCCAAATCTGTTGTTATACTGGCAATATTTTAGAGGTGATTTTGCCCATGTTGTTTTTTAAGATTCGGTCAAGAAATGAAGGAACCTGACAACTATAGACAATGGAGATGATAACGGATTAGTAGGTACTGGCTTACCTATAGCTCAATGACCTCTTTCAATGTCATAAGATAAACCTTCCTGTAGATTTAATAATTTAGATATCCAGGAGGATAAAAAGGAAACTGTAGGCCGGATTCCCGAAACCTCCGTGTAAGAGTTAATATGTCTTACTCGGAGGCTGCAGTTGAACAGTATGATGTTAGCATGCCATGCATATTCATGAGGGCATGCTGAATCATACCCTAGTCTAACACGGTCCGTGTAGGAAAGTAGGGGGCATGTCCGATTGCAGAGTACAGCAAAGTGACACGCCCCCAGAAGAGTCAGAGTCCTGAAAGTAAACACCCACGAGTGAATCTGCTGAAATGTCAAGGAACATAACACCACACATCCCCACAGACTAAACCCTATTGAAAATGTGTAAAATGTAAAAATAGCAGTTTCCTTTTTTTTTTATAATTTCCAAAATGTTTGCCCGCATTTGCGCTCGTTTGCGCGGGTATGCCCTTCACTCAGCCACAGTTAGCAGACATTGAAAAGTATATAAGATCTACATATGCAAATTAAGCCAAGTAGCAATAGCATAGCAGTAGAGACGTCGGCCAAAGAGGAGGTAGTCATGGTTCGAGCACCCACAATATCATTCTCCATTTTTATTTAAATAGGTATGAAACAATCCCCTGACATATATAACTATAATTTAAGTAAAATGTAATGAAATGGCCCATGTATTTCTGAACAAAACCGATGTAATATATAACAAATGGATCATAACTGCCCATAGCTTAGCAACGCTTTAACAAGCTAAATATGAGTGCCCATAGCTGAGCAGCGCTTTAACAAGCTTAATATGAGTGCCCGTAGCTGAGCAGCACTTTAACAAGCTTAATATGAGTGCCCGTAGCTGAGCAGCGCTTTAACAAGCTTAATATGAGTGCCCGTAGCTGGGCAGCACTGTACTTAATATGAGTGCTTATAGCTAAATAATACGTTATCCAGCATAAGCTGTTTGCGAGGAGCTGCGCAGCGCACCAACCAGCTTACCATCTGGCAATGTTGGGAAGCTGTAGCAAAGTCGCCGTTACAGAAACACACCTCCTAGCCTGTCTAGACAGTAGTAAAATAAAAAAGCAATGACAAGGGTCAAACCCGGGATACTGTGCATCATAGTCAAAGTACTGAACCACTAATCCATGACAGTTGTAGTTAGAAATACAGTATTACCATACATATAGGAATGAATGAAAATATAACCATGACAAAGCAGGTTTGCTGTAAGCAGAGAAATATCCAAAATGGCCAATCACAAATAAGTGCGGGAAAACTGGCATATATAAGCCCCGTAGGTGGGAATACACACCATAACTGATTGTGGTACCCATTTGCAGTCAGGATGGCAGGTGCAAGAGAGGGAAATCACTTTAGAGCACAAAGGTAGGGCGTTGAGGAGTCAAAATATATGGTTTGGCTCCTAGTCCACCATCATGAAGGCCAACTCATGCAGGGCCAAGTTCAATGGGGAGCATACAAGGCGGAGGCGTGGAACCGGTTGGCACATGATCTCACCAGTGCCACAGGCATTCCGAGGACTGGTGAACAGGTCCGTCACCACCATGCGGTCCTGAAGCGACAAAAGGAGGACCAACTGAACCGATGGATCCAGGAGTCCCGTCAAATGCCCAACGCCCCACTACTGAGTAAGTATCCATGTAATTAAGTATGTAAGAAATGCTATCCTAGCCTATAGTATGGATAGGTATGTTCCAATATTCCTTCATTTATATTACAGCTGCAGGTGTTCGTTCCGCGAATCGGCAAGCCTATGGTGATAGGCTGGCAAGGTTGCGCCACCAGACAGGTTAGTAATTATTCTGCTGGTATTGTTATAGAATAGAAGTGAGACAGCCTGTAAAAGAGTTCAGTGCTGTAACCCAGTAATAAAGGTCAAATAAGCCTAGAAGAAAGATTCTGCTAGTATTGTAAGATTAGATAAGTGATGCAGCCTGGAAAAGAGTATTGCAATCCAGTAATAAAGATTAAACAAGTCTCAAATAGAGTTTCCACCTGTATTGTAATATCAGATAACTGCTTCAGCCTGAAAATGAGTGTTGTAATCAATCAACAAAGGATAGACAACTGTCGAATACATCCTTGTAAATTCTGCCATATGAAATAAGTGAGTCAGCTGGAAAGGATTGTTGTAACCCAGTAATAAATGTTAATAAAGCCTAGAATTAAGTACCATCCTGAAATGTAAATACAAAATAAGTGAGAGAGTGTGAGAAAGACAGTTTGAAGCTACCAAGAAAGCTGTAATAAGTCTGGAATAAAGGTATACTGCAGTCACTACATAATGAAATGAATGAGCCAGCAACAACCAAAGAGTGAAATGTCTTTAATAAAGTACAGGACCTGGACTGTGTCCGTCCCACAATTTGGATATGTTGCTGTACCCTTGCATTATGGAGATAGTATGGTTGTATGAAATGCTGAACATCCACAGTTGTCTAGACCCATATAAATCAAATATAGCAGGATGCTTTACCTGAATACAGCCAGATATGAACATATATGAATAAAAATGGAATGCATATTAATGTAGCAGTAACATCCCCATCACCAACATTCCTAAGGTTACATACAGGAAACTGTAGGGGATATATATCTGCATCTACTAGGAATGTACAGTATATGTATAGGTAGTTTAAGTTGTTAATGTAATATTTCTCCACCCTACCCTATTCTCACAAATAATGCCATTCCACACCAAACTGGGTATGTGTATTCACAATTAATTCCAATGGACATCTGTCCTGTTGGTTTATACATATCTGCATGTACGTTGATGCATGTGCCCTGTTCACAAATCCAAACCTGAATGGCTGTTGCCACCAATGAACCCTGCATGCTGTTGGAATGTTCACTGTTGTTCTAAATATGCATGTGTTATGCTTGCTGCTCAATGTTCGGAATTCATGTGTGTTTGGTTAATGGGAATACTGATGCATGCTGTTACAACTAATTTTGAATGGTGTTTGTTACTAACCCAAAATGCCATATAATACTGCTAAACATAGGACAACAGGGAAGGTGGGTTCCAGCGGACCCACCTCTCCCACCTCATCTGGCGAGTGCACCTGGCACCAGTGCCCAGGCCGGGACCTCCTCCTCCATTGGCCCTGTGCCACCTTCAGGTGGAAGCACTGCAGGGGATGGGGCTCATCCCCCCTCTGCAAGCGTGGCCGGAGGAGAGCCTCCACTCACCCTCCATAGGGTCTGGTCTGTGGTGCGTAGTGAGATCAGGCATTATGTGACTGATCCCATATGCCAGCTTGAGGTGAGAGTGGCACAACTCATGGGTGTGCCTGCCCTTCCTATACAACCCCCAGCATAGCCCCAGCCTGGGCTGTGAAGGTGCAGTGGTAACTGCCCATGGGTGGGGATCTCAGTTCCACTGTTGCCATCTGTGGGCTCATGGGCTTGCGATATCCAAACATACATCCCCGTCAATTGTGTTTACCCCCAACATGTGTCATACTCCACCCCTGTATGCATCTTGTTTGTCTTGTCTGTTAACCTCCCCAACCTACCTCCCCAAATATACCTACTTCCTGTACCTCACATTCCACTCTCACCTGAAAAAAAAAATAAAAAAAGGGCACTCTGTTCCCACAAAAAAATTACGCCCCATACATAGCTGCCCATTTCACATACATGTCTGCTGGACATGTAAACTGATAATTACAATTGGCTGTACAACATATTTAGTTGTCCTCACCCCTCTCTCAGGGGTGGAAGGTGTCAAATCTCACTCTAAATTTCGAACATATGCACAGCTGTTGCTGGTAAAGAATTGGGCAGCTATGGGCCTTCTCTACATCCTTCCTGCACATCCCGAGCTTGTTTTCCTACTGTCTTACCCTCTTTGTGCCCCCTATTTCACCACTGTCCTATTTCCCCATTTTCTTTTCTTTAAAAGAAATTAGTGCGGGTGTTAGCGAGAGTAAGCACTTTTAAGCAGTAGTCAGCGGGTGTGCGCTTAGCTAAGCATAAATAAGCGTAGCTAAGCATTGCACAAACTCACGCAAACCCACTTACAACTGCTTAAAAGTGCCTTAGTCACTCTGTATGACAAGACCTGTAGTCTGCTCATCAGCAAAATAAAATATCCCTGTCAGTCTCGAACCCTGGACCTTGGAAACACTAGACTGCATGAATTACCACTGAGCCACAGCAGATATACAAAAACCTGGTGCTGAAAGAAATATATCATGAAATACAATGAGTGAATGCAAATGGAAAATAGGAAGGCCATTACACAAAGCTTGTTCTGAGTATCTTTACTGGCAATTCTTGTGGAATTGCATTACGAGTGTGATAAGAGAAACAGCCATGCTAGTAAGTAATAATGTTACAGTAGCACCTTACAAACCCCACACAGTATCGGAGCAGGATAAACACTGCCATATTTGAATAGGTAAGAGGCCAGACCTCCCAAATGTGACTGATTTACAGGGATGTCCCTGATTTGCAAACAAATGTTACCTGTGCCCCACTGACTCCCTGTGAAATGTACTAACAGTAGACAGAAAGGTGGGGAATCCCACATAATGGTAACTGTCAATAAGTTACAGTAGACACTACTTGCATGTCAGAAATGGTGTAGTAATACAAATGCTCAAAATACCCCACAGTCACAACTGCAGAATATCTGAAATATATCACGGGTGTATCCCACTGATATGTACCTTTCCCTGAGGCTGGTCAAATATATACCTGAAAGTATCTCAGGCCTGGAAGTGTCAGAAACACACAGGCATATCAGCCTGTCTGCTGTTACTCACTCTGCGAATAGCTGTAGAATTACTTCCACAAGCACGCCCTTATGTAGGAGTACAACACAGAAATATCAAAGGATGTAGCCATCTAACATACTAATGACAGTATAGCAGTTCACAAGCACTGCATGTGCCTGATAATCATAATCGTTAGTACAATATACGTAGTTGTCCTCACCCCTCTCTCAGGGGTGGAAGGTTTCAAATGTCACACCAAATGTCAAACATATGTACAGCTATTGCAGTTAAAGAAATGTGCAGCTATGGACCTTCCCTACACCCAGCCTGCACATCCCTAGCTGGTGTCCCTACTAACTTCCTGCTTCCCAATTACAACTGCTTAAAAGTGCCTTATTCACTCTGTATGACAAGGCCCTATTACTGCTCAGCAGCAAAATAAAATACCTTTGTAAGTGTCAAACCCCAGACCTTGGGCTCACCAGACTGCATGAAGTACCACCAAGCCACAGCAGACATATAATAACTTAGTGCTGAAAGAAATATACCATGCATTACAAGGAGTGAATGTAAATGGAAAATAGGAAAGCCATAGCAACACATTCCAGTAAAGACAAATATCAGGCATTCAAGGAGTGAAAGTAAAGGGAAAATAGAAAAGCCATAGCAACACATTGCAAGAACTACTGTTGTATGCCAGTTAATCCACAAATCCTGCAGGAAAGTACATACTCCCATGTAAACAGTTTTAGCATTAGCCGATGTGAGTTAACATACACACTGAGAAGAGTGAACTGGAAGAAGCAACAGCCAGGTTTCAGTACAACATGCATTTCAGTGGCTACAACACAGCCTCAGATATGAGAGATATACCAACCTTCTGACTGACACAACAGTGTCCACAGCAAACCAGCATGGTCTCCACCTTGCAAAACTGAAAGGACTATGTCTACCTAACCTATCATTTTATAGCAGTGTCCTGAAATCACAGTGAGAACTGCAATTACCACACAGCAGGCTGTATGCAATTACTAAATGCAGGCCACCAATTGGTGCAGAGGCCATCACATGCACATGTGCAGATACCTACAAAAGCAGCCTGTACTGCCAGTCCACACATGCAATAATATCATTGCAGCAACTGGAGGGAGAGAGAGATAGAGAGAGACAGAGACAGAGAACAAAAAAAAAGCAAGCAAGCAAGCCAGCCAGCCAGCAAGCCAAAAGAAAAAAGCTGTCAGAGACACCAATCCACACAATACAGAAATACAACAAATCAACAAATACAACTGACAGAGGTGGGAAATACAAAGGTAATGTATGTAACAGATAGGTATTTGCTGGCATCTGAATGATGTGTCTGAAAGGTAATCTACATACTGTGAACCCTCCATATGTGTTAGCAGTCTGTATCTATATGTATATATGTATATGCAGATGTGCATAGGGCAAGGGACATACTGCAACTGTTAGTGAAGGCTGGACATACATATGTAGTTGAAGGTTGCTATGTGCACATATCAATGTAGGTTGTAGTGTGTGGCATTGAAAACAGCATGCAGTGCAGGTATATGTCATGTGGTGGTGAACGTCTGTGGGACTGAGCCAGTGAGGCCTGCTACAGCTATATGGCCTGAGGACAGCATAATGCATTCTGCACAACACTGTTCAATATCATTACAGAATGGTATGTCTCACAACTGTTTCAGAAGTGATATTCCCACCATGAAAGATGGCCAGTCTATGTGCCTAGATGTGCATGTATATGTACAGCAATGTATGTTTAGAAGTGTGTGTGTGTGTGTGTGTGTGTATATATATATATATATATATATATATATATATATGTATATATATATATATATATATATATATATATATATATATATATATATATACATATATATATATATATATATATATATATATGGGTAACTATCAGACCATCGACAACTTAAAATATGAAACTGACCACCGACAACTGAATTAACCGACAGTGCAAAGCGGGGCGTTTACAAGGTAAGGGGTGTAAATTCGCTACTCATGCCTACCATGGTTGCATGACACTGCCACCCTTCCTAAACCATGGTAGGCTTGAGTAGCGAATTTACACCCCTTACCTTGTAAACATCCGTTTTTGCGCTGTCGGTTAATTCAGTTGTCGGTGGAGTCAGTTTTGTTATTTTAAGTTGTCGATATATATATATATATATATATATATATATATATATATATATATATATATATATATATATGTACATAGATAGAGAGGTATGTATAGACAGACAGAGATATACAGATAGATACATAGAATATGTATATACATATAGATATAATAGATACATACATATATAGATATATATGTAGATACATACATATATATAGATAGATATGAATGTCTATAGATATGTATATATATATATATATATATATATATATATATATATATATATATATATATATGGATATATTGATATATATATATATATATATATATATTTATATATATATATAGAGAGAGAGAGAGAGGGAGGGTGACATGGGGGCAGATGTATTGCAACAGGTGCCTGGTGACCAAGGCATGGACTGAACACCAGTATTGATACTGCAGTACCATACCCCATTCCAAAACACGTTACCCACTAACTACCACATAGGTGGTTGCCTGCCTACCACTGGAGGTGTCAGAAGGGAACATGGGACACAGGTGTACAATAGCCTCCCCTTTGATATCCACAGTGGCACACTAGTCTTGTAATCCCTGTACATGGTACGTGTCATCACACAAGGTGTGTCAGCTAGGGAAATGTAAGTCAGTGTGCCCCTCTACACCTCACAATGTCCTATGCAGTACGCACCTCCCATGAGAACTACAGCAAGTGGAAAGGCCACATACATACCTAACAAAGACTGATAATGCACTCAAACTCATTCCCTATGCAGACTGACTCACAAAACCACAGCTAGAGTGCCTTGCATACTTCCTACACAGAAGTTACCACTGCTGGACATACAGAGTTATGTCACACCCATACCAGTCAGCCAACCACCATGGCAACACCTCACAATCCGTCCAGCCTACATGACTTAGGGCCTTAATCCTTGTCACTGCACTAAACAGCACATGCTGGAGATACAGGTTCCTATACACAAATATGCCATACCCTGGACTAAACCACCCAGCATTAACAAACAAGGCTCCTTATTAGCAGATGTCATACATACCCCTAATGAATGTTATGGAGATAGGTAATATGCCTTGTGAGTCACCTCTGTGTAACCGTTTCACAGAAGCAAGTAAAATCACATTACATGTGTCCCAAAGGGCAGGGTAGCATATGGCTAGGCTGCCCTAGGCCCAGGGCCAATAGCATAGTACCTACCTATGACACAATGCACACACACATGTACTCAGTGCAATACCAGCTGTGTGAGGTTGAATGAGTGTGACACTGACTGTGTGCAAGGTCTGTAAAGGTGTGATAGCTTAGTGTGAGTTTGTTTCTGTCATGGTAGTTGGTGTCCTAGGTGTGAGGCCAGAGAAAGATGTGTCAGTTATCGGGATGCAAACATAGTAGTTTGGCATATGTTGTGCCGTAGTTCCCTGTGTATGACTGCGGTGTCCCATTGTAGGCAGAAGCAATACATGTATGCTCAGTAAGTGGTACTGCTGTTGAATCCAGCTCACATATGAACTGTTGTACTACCTGAAGTTGCAGGCCTAAACACTACAGTATATTGTATATTCACATTCCCTGGTAACACTGTCTGGTGTGTTTCCTGTAGTCTGCACAGATTACATATATCATGCATAGGTATCTGTAAGTAGGGGCACACAGTACTATAAGGTACTCAGTTAATGCTCATCTGTGTCGTCATACATTTGTGTGTTGTATGTATGTGTAATGTGTGTGTAATGATGCCTGTACCATGGCCGCAATCACATGTGTGTTACAGGGTATGTGTGTGTACCTGGCAGCATGTATACTCTGACAGCAGTATGCTGGCTATATTAACAACTGTGCACATATGTCAGGTAGGGGTATGGCATCAAAGACTAGGGTGGATTACCATTGAAACTGTAAATGTGCATTGCATTCATTGCATGGGATGACAATATTCTTCATCCATTAGCTTGATACATACCCCCAGTGTGAGGTTGTGCATTGTATCCCAAACAGTGTGCCGAGTGCTGGTGTATACTAGTTTGTTGTATGGAGTGTGGCAGGCACTGTCTGACAGTTGTGGGCTGAGCACTGATATGTGGTATTGAACATGTGTATCCCCTGATAGACAGACAGATGCTATATATGGCAGTTAAGTGATATCAGTACATTAGAATATTACGTGTGCCACATGACTTGCTCAGATATTTTTCTTTTCCTTCCGGGGTGATGAGCGTAACCCACCTTATACAGCAGCAGAGGATCAGGAGATCCACCAGAGCCTGGTGCAGAATTTCTCTGTGCTGTTTTCCAGGACCAGCCAGAACCAGCATGAGAGGGCTGCACTGTGGCAAGATCTTGTCCGTCGGGTAAATGACATAGGCATGCATAACCGGACATATGAGCAGGTACACCATCACTGCAGTGATTTCATTAGACATGTCCAGCAGCATGCATTTGATATCCACAGACAACAGCTTGCCACAGGTGCTGGGGTACCAATCCACCCCCCCCACCAGTGTGGAGGAGCACCTCCTAAGTGTTGTGGCTCCAGGCCAACAACAACAACATCCACAAACATGTGTCATCATGGAGGCCGGAGCCACACAGCATGTTGAAATGGAGTGTGCAGGTAACATGCCATATCTGTAGTTGACTGTTCTCTGTACTGGTAGTTTATGCATGTGTGAAATGTGTACTGTGTGTGTAGCTGTTAACCTGCCAATTCTTCTGCAAGATTGATATTCTGAGTATAATCTGTATACCTGTGAAAAGCCAACTGTTGTACTACTGTACTTTATCATACTCACAGTATCAATGGCACAGTTGTGGCCACTGGCAATCACTCTCATATTTTTGCAGGTCCCTCTGGAGTGACAGCAAGGCAGCCAATCCATGCTGGTGAGTGTGTAATAACAATACTATTGCTAATGACACGTGCATGTCATATGGAGGTGTAGTGTGTGCACATGTAACACACCTACACATAATGCATGCTGTGCATGTTTGCTGTGAGACTATGCATATCCCATTATTCTCAGTAGCTGCCTCACTCACATGCAATACACAGAGCATGACACACATGTGTGGCAACACAGTACTGGACATTGTATAGGCATACCAGATACACATGTACACAACACACACATGTTTGGCATACACACTACACCTTAGCCTGCTACACATGTCCAATTATGTCATCTGCTGTATGGTCAGCCTTCAGCATCCCACTTATCTACACAGCACACATAATATACCTGAGGGGTAGAGGCCTATCATGTCTTTGTGCAACAGTCTTGAACAAATAATACATTCATGTTAGGCAATGCTCACTATTGGCCACCTTACACATCCATGTAACAAGTGGCTGCATAATCGTGGATGTAGTCATGTTACTGTACTTCAGGTACAGCATGCTAGCTGCCTGTCTGGCACACATTATTATTGTTGACTGACCACAAGAAGCATGTTGATCATGGCTCATGTTACTACACCACATCCAGTTCCACTGACCACAAAAGTACACATAGCAGTTATTGCGTAGCACCATCATGTGTTGTGTGTGTGTGTGTGTGTGCAAATATATGCACCCACAGCTTGTAACACTTGCACAACATTGTTCTGTCCTTGTACACATTGTGTCCCAGGGTGGAGACAATCACTGAACAACTACACACAAGCATCAAGTACACGTATACTGTTATTAACAAGGGCTGTCTACACTTGCACTGCATGTTCCTGTGCAACACATAATCTGCATGCTGACACATGTGCAGTGATGTTTTTCCTTGTGATACTGTCACCCACCCTCAAACAGTATTGTGTATGTGTTGGATTGCAGGTGTGTCTGTGTTTGTATTTGCTGTACTGAGGAGTGTGCCTGTGTGCTTGTGTGCCTGTGTGCCTGTGTGCTTGTGTGCCTGTGTGCATGTGTGCTAATATCGTGTACACATTTGTAAACTGTGTTTCCTATCTTCCTCTCACAGGTTCTGATGTTGCTCTGGTGGAGTGCAGCAGGGAACCTGAAGCCACTGCTGGGGATAGTGATAATGATGATACATGTGTAATGGCACAGGAAGGTGTGACAGGGTCTGTCGTTGGTCAGCCAATTGACACTACACAGCAGTCAACCCCATCAATGCGCACAGTCATCCTGCCGATACATCCATTGTCACCAATGTTCTTAGCTGAGGGACAGCATACAGTGGGCATTGACCAGGGTAGTGTGGTATCATTGGCACATGCATCCCCTTACAGCAGCCATGGCCAGATTCCTGACATGGTACCACACAGGCAGGTGTCCAGGGGTTCTCATGGGAGCATCCGTGGTCGTACTGCCCCTGTCAGACGGGCCCACAGAGGTCTTTCAACCTCAGCTATGTTCTGGGCTGTAATGCAGGCACAGGCATGTATGGAACGGTACACCAGACTGGCTCTGAGGGAGCTTAGAACACATCGCACTGCTATGAATGACACTATGCGTGACGTTGCGACTGCCATCCGTAATATCAGCAAGGTCATTGATAGACGTTGGGGGGACACATTAGACTCTTCCACAACTACATGTCCAGGAGCCAGGACAGTGCAGGATGGTTGAGGCATCGACGTGGATGTATGCCAGCAACATCATCAGCTGGCAATCATCGCGGATGACAACAAACCCGCAGCCACTCCCATAGTGCCAATACCAGCCCCAGCAATGCTGGGTCTGTGCTGTCATTAGACCATCCTAGAAGACCACGTGCACATGGCTCTGGACAGTCCCAGCAGGGACATGTGTCCAGACAACAACCCCCTGCCTCCGTGGCCAGAAACAGTGATCTGTATGACCTGGCAGGTACAGTCTGTGGCTGTCCACAAACACCCATATATGGCAGCCATGTGGTGGAACTGTGTGCATGCATACACACACACACAATGCTAACACCTAGGGCTAACACATACACAAACACATCGCATCAACATTGCCCCATGTTGTACTGTTGTCCCTCACTAACACACGCACACATACATGTCGATTGGGTGTGTCAATGGCAGACTCTGGCAAACCAAGTACACACCCTGTGCATATAATGAAACTGTACCACCTCCTGCCATCTGTAACATTGATGCAGGAACAGGATAGCATGGTGCTGATGCACAGGATGACTACATAGCAGTGTAGTAATATTATCATGTTAGCAGTACAGTGTAATGATATCGTTGTGGGTATATCCGAGCATGCATGATGCATTAACACTATGATTGTCATTGTACTTTTGTATACACCAGTATTAATTCCCAAAGTGTACTGTCTGCACATGTGCCACATGGCTGCTGTGTGTACCTGTGCCTGCATGTGTTGGGGTGTGGACAGTACATGTGTGATGTTTGCAGCACAGAGTTGCAGGTGTACATTTGTGAACATGGTTAGCATAGAACATGACATGGTTTGACAGTATGCTGTGGGTGATACAGTTTCCAAATGTCAGTGGTCTGCATTTTGGTAGTATACACAGCTTACGTAGCCTGACATTCAGTGGTCATTACATGGTGTCTCCACAACTGATACACAGATGTAGGAACCCGGTGTCAGTTATATCCCTGCAGTACTACACTATACCAGTAGCCGTTCTTACTGAGCCCCACACATCCCTGGGAACAATACTCTTTGGCATATAGCAGTCTCACATACATGCCAACACACTACGGATATGTCCATCCATGACTGCAAATGCATACAGTGGCCTACAATGCATTCTACACATGACACACCTAACCACCACAAGGGTATCATACAGACAGATACCTGTTGTCCAAGCCATGCTGTATTGCTGTAACGCAACTGTAGCATTGTCATTGGCATGTACTTAACATAGTATTCCAACAGTACCAATGTAGGTGGTAGCACCCATCATGTAGAATGGGTAATGGTGTGTACATGTGGACAAGTGTTATCTTGTCTATCCTGTGATATTCACATTTCCAAAGGTATTCTGCAGTCCCTCGGTGTATCACCTAAGCAAGAAGGTGTCTGTATGCATATCAGCAACAGTTGCCATACACCTACACTGGATGTCCATCACTCACAGACTTTGCTGTGTTTTAACATGTCTGACATATACTCCAGACATGAACCCTCACCCACATTAATCTATCAAAGCTTTCATGGGTGTGTGTCACATAGTTGGCTTAGGACACAGATCATTGCAGTATCCTGCATTGTCACCGACATACATGTATGGCCTAAGGTCTGGGAAGCTGCAGCACATGCTGGCAAAGGTAACAACTGTATTCATATGAGGCAGGGTTCACACATAGGAACTATTAAAGGTCACAGCTACATATCTGTATGTGGCACACACATACCTGATGTGTGCATTGAAATTACTGTTATAATAATATGTCATACAATAATAAAAGCAAAACACATTGACAAACACACACAGCATTTGTAGAATTCAAGCCCCTACCTAACTATGTTATGATACTTAAGAGAGACGCATTAGCGCAGCATGCTATTTGCATTACTGGAGGATTTCCCTTCTCCTGCTGTATTTATAGGGTGCTGACATCATCAGTCTTTCCAAAGAGGAATGTACATCTTTTAATGTGTTATCCCAGTCTTTAAAAAGGCCATTCCTTTCACAGAGAATTGCATACATACACACCCCCCTGCCTATGTCATACAATAATAAAAGCAAAACACACAAGCACATTGACAAACACATGGCATTTGTAGGATTCAAACCCCTGCCTAGTTATGTTATGACACTTAAGAGAGATGCATTAGCGCAGCACATTATTCACTTTACTGGATGACTTCCCTTCTCCTGCTGTATTTATAGAGTGCTGACATCATCAGTCTTTCCAAAGAGGAATGTACATCTTTTAGTGTGTTATCCCAGTCTTCAAAAAGGCCATTCCTTTCACAGAGAATTGCATACATGAACACCCCCCTGATGATACTTGAGAGAGATGCATTAGCACAGCGCGCTATTCGCATTACTGGATGATTCCCCTTCTCCTGCTGTATTTATAGGGTGCTGACATCATCAGTCTTTCCAAAGAGGAATGTACATCTTTTAGTGTGTTATCCCAGTCTTCAAAAAGGCCATTCCTTTCGCAGATAATTGCATACATACACACCCCACAGCCTATGTCATACAATAAAAGAAAAACACACAACACATTGACAATCACACACATGGCGTTTGCAAGATTCAAACCCCTACCTAACTATGCTATGATACTTGAGAAAGATGCAGTAGGGCAGCGTGCTATTCGCATTACTGGATGACTTCTCTTCTCCTGCTGTATTTATAGGGTGCTGACATCATCAGTCTTTCCAAAGAGGAATGTACATCTTTTAGTGTGTTATCCCAGTCTTCAAAAAGGCCATTCCTTTCACAGAGAATTGCATACATACACACCCCCCTGCCTATGTCATACAATAATAAAAGCAAAACACACAACATATTGACAAATACACACATGACATTCGATGGATTCAAACCCCTACCTAACTATGTTATGATACTTGAGAGAGACACATTAGCACAGCATGCTATTCACATTAGTGGATGAGTTCCTTTCTCCTGCTGTATTTATAGGGTGCTGACATCATCAGTCTTTCCAAAGAGGAATGTACATCTTTTACTATCCCTCAGTATGAGGGATAACAATATCTGTGCATTAACAGACACCTAGTTCAGGGTCACATATGCACACTGGCACTGCCAGGTTATGTTCTATACCATGCTTCATGACCACAGGACTTGTAACACACAACACAACTAGGGGGTGTATCCATATACATCACAGATACACACACCTCTGGGTTGGTACCACTGCACTAAGCATGACAGGCCATGCATATACAACTACCATTGTGCAAAACTTCCTTTTGGTTTGGTGTGTAGTTCAGACCACCCCCCCCCCCATACCCAGGAACCGCACTCGGCTTTCCTGGGAACAGTGTAGGATATGAAGGTCTTCACACACACCATTATAGTGGTTGACTTCAGATACACAAATATTGACTGGGGATACTACTCAGGCCTCAACAACATCACCCTACAGCCACTACAATTTGTGAATCCATGTGATATGGCACAACCAGTCACCTCAGCCACAAGGGGGAATACATATTGGACCTGATCATCACCGACATGGGGACTCTATGTTCCACACCAGAGGTAGAACCCTCATTGTTAAGATCAGACCATAAACAACTTTCCCTGGACATCCGTATCCCGTCCCCACCCCCAGCCAAGGAAATCACTGTAAAGAATTTCTCAAAAGCAGACTTTGCACTTGTGAAGACTGAGGTGGAATACTTCAAAGGCCCCGTGCTAGGGGATAATACAGCCCAATCGGCAGAATCCTTTACAAACGCATTCTATGAGCACCTGCAGGTATGCATTGATCATGCTATCCCACATAAAACCATGACTCCTCCAAAACAGGAGACCTGTCTGGTTGACTACGGCCATATATAAGCTGTACAACAGAAGGAGGAAGCTACTACATAACAGAGCATTATCGCACAGAGGGAGGACATCTCTGAACAGTATTGGCAAGACACTTCAATCCCTCATATAATCATCACTTGCAAGTTTTGACAGTGAAGTTGACCAGACACTACAGATAATCACAAGGCCTTCTTTAGTTATGTCAGGAATATGTGTGGAAACATCCAGATATGTTCTGAATTGTTGCAAAACAGCACAAAATATGCCAAACCTATGGGCATAGCCTACACCCTGGCAGACAGAGTATGCACAAACACCCCCCCCCCTTACCCCCCAAGGGTAAAGATGCCCATTCCAAATGAATGTAACCTCCCTGACATCACAGATGCACAGGTGAAAGGTGCCCTCTCCACAGCAAATAACACAGCATATGTATGGGACTGGACAGTGTCCCAGACTGTGTCCTACACGAGCTCTGAGTAGAACTGAACACTCACATTAAGTCACTGTTACAACTTAGCCTTACTACAGGATATGTACCCTGAGAATGGCAAACACATACAGTGCTCCCACTCCACAAAGGTGGTGCCACAATGGACCACAGGAACTATCACCCCATAAGCCTGACTAGTGTGGTAGAAACAGCTATGGAGCGTATTATCATGTAAGTCATAATCAAAAACATTGTGAGCCTCCAGACAGTGGATCATACACAATTCGGCTTTGTTAAGGGCAGATCTTGCCTCTTACACATAGTTCATATCTTTGAAATGGTTACTGAAGCCATGGATGCGGGCAAGGTAGTTCACACAGTCTACATGTACCTTGCAGAAGCCTGCAACACAATACCCCACTCAAGCATCATACATATGCTTACCAGCTTAAACATCAACCCCTATATCACTAGATGTGTTGCTATCTGCCGCAGGGATGGAACCCACATGGTCAGAATTGCAGGTGCCATGTCCAACTCCAGACCGGTTACAACTGGTGTCTCACTGGGCTCAGTTGTGGGACCTGTCCTGTTCGGTATGTACTTCTATGAGGTTCAGACTAACACGGGGGGATTATGTCTAACAAATGTCACAGATGACTGCTAACTGGGGGCCATAAGCGACACTGCAGCTGACACATGCTTCCTCCATAAGGGTCTCACAGAGATGGATGCTTGTTGCCAGAGCCATGGCCTCGTGCTAAATGCTAAGACATGCATAGTCATCCCCTTTGGGGAAAACAAGGTGCACACAAATTACCACATAAGTGGTAATCCATTAAGTACAGAAGATGTATTTACAGATTTGGGGGCCAACATAGATCGTAACCTCTCCTTTGCTAATCACATTGACAGAGTCCTTGCAAAGACCTTTATATAGCCCGCTTTATCACATGGGGGTTTGCATGTAGATCATGGGAGGTCATTGTGGCCCTCTACTAGTCACTCATCAGGCCCATGTTTGACTACAATGCCCCTTTTGGGGTGTACCTTACCCAACACCTGCAGCAACTACAGTGACCACAACAGTACCTCTCCAAGAGGATCATGGGCTACACACAGATGTCCTATGCAGCTCAACTAAAGGATCTCCAACTCTACTCAGTTGCTTAACGCCTACTCAGAGGTAATCTATGCCTGACATACACAGCCATGTCAAACCCAGAAGTAATGGACATGCTCCACCTTATAACATCCAAGACCCTTAGAGCTACACACTCCGGGGACTTAAACCTCAGCACAAAACTAAATGGGCCATGCTCCAGGGACAGATTTTTTACCCAGAGGCTCCCCTCACTCTGGAATTGAATCCCAATTAGAGTTAGACATAGCCCCTCGCCAAGCCTCTTCCAGCAAAATCCAGCCTCATGGATGGGAACTTGCAAATTCACCCCTGGGACCTCCACTGTGTCCCTGCTTGACAGAGGCACAGCAAACTAGCCTTAAAGGGTGCCTTCTGTGACCTACTTTAAAGAGGCACAGTAGGCTACTCTATTGGGGAGGAGGATGCCAAATGCACTCTGCCTAGGCTTATGAATTCCCTAGGGCAGACAGCCTAGTATCGACCTCTGCACCTATGTTTATGTTCAGGATGCACAATATTTGTTGCTGATACTGTTTGCAGGTCTTTATTGCCGTAGCTTTCCCAGTTTCTATGAACAACTTGTGTATCTGCTTAACATGTTTGATCATGACAGGGTTCCAGTATATTAATATATGTGTCTGTTGTCATTTAACTGTGTGCACAGGGTGGATTGCTGGATCGTGGGAGGTTCCTGGCTTAACACATACAACTGCCTGATATGTGTAGCCGATTGCTATACTCAGACATGGCCTAAGTGTGTGAGCATGCCCAGTTCAGGCTTTCCATGGTTTGTTGCCAGACATATGTCTCATTTATCCAAGTGTGTGAGCATGCCCAGTGTGACCTTTCCATATGTTGTGATCTGAAGTCCACTACATTTGTGGTTGTGTGTGAACATGACCAATATTGACATTTATACTGTGTGTATTGGAAGTCATGTTGTGTTCTTACTGCCAGACTCCTTTGTGTCATAACTCAACAGGGATTATGCTGTGCCTGCAGAGTTTCCATGGGATAGTTTGCAAAGACTTGTCAACATTCTTTCATACTAGCTAAACACTGCAATGCTGTCATGGTGTAGTGGTTCAGTGCTTTCACTATGGTGCACTGTATCATGGGTTTGAATCCCATCACTGCTTTAAATGTTCATACTGAGTAGACCAGACTGGTTGAGGGCCAGTTGGGCAACTATGAACATGTTGCATTTTGTTCAGCTATGGCCTACTTAAACCAGGCTTGTCCAACACTGCTGTGTATTCACCAACTTGGGTGGACATTGCCAAACATTACTCCACATTGACCACAGTTGTACTAGTTGGTGTGTGTGATTCTGTTCATAGGTTCATACTAGGCTATCTGCCCTAGGGCATTTATAATCCTAGCCAGAGTGTGTTTGGCTTTCAACACACATTTTAAGTGGAGTTTACCATGACATTTTTCAAGGTTAGTATACTGTGCCTCTGTCTAACAGTGACATAGAAGTGATACCCAGGGTAAACCTACAATCTCCCATCCACTCATCAAGATTCCTCTTGAAGAGAGTCAATGAGGGACTCTGGCTAACCTGGAGTGGGAGTTTATTCAAGAGTGGAGGGAACCTTTGGGTTATGAATCTGTCACTCCAGCATGTCCTATTTCTTTCAGTCCTGAGGTTCAGGTCTCTTGAGCACATAGCTTGATGAGATTCGGATTTTCCGAGGTGCAGCATGTCCATTGATTCCAGGTTGGACATGGCTTTATACATCAGGCACAGATTGCCTCTGGGCAGGTGGTATGCCACTGAGTGGAGCAGCAGTTTCTTTAACCGGGCAGCAAATGGCATCTGTTTGAGCCCTTTGATCCTCCTGGTGAAGTACTTTTGTGGTCTTTCCAGCTGCTGCAGGTGTCTGATAAGGTACATCCCACAAGGGGCATTGTACTCAATTATGGGCCTGATGAGGGATGAGTACAGAGGCACGATGACCTCCCCTGATCTAGATGCGAATACCTTCATGATTAGGTGGGCTATATGAAATGTTTTTCTAAACACTTTGGCCACGTGGTTGTGGAATGAGAGATTGCTATCAACTTGTGTCCCCAGGTCCTGTATCACTTCTTCCATACTTAATGGGTTACCACCTATGTGGTAATTTGTGGGCACTTGGTTTTTGCCAAAGGGGATGACTATACACTTTTTTGCATTTAGCTTGAGGACATGTCTCTGGCACCAGTTGTCTGTTTCTATGAGGCCCTTTTGTAGGATGCTTGCGTCAGCTGGAGGGTCGATTATGGTGTCCAGTTTGCACTCATCTGCAAACTTGTTCGGCCACAATCCTTCTGTGTTGGCCTGTACCTCTGAGAAATATATACCAAACAAGGGAGGTCCCAGGACTGAGCCTTGTGGGATGCCACTTGTAGCTGGTTTTGGGTCTGACATGGCTCCAGCATTTCTGACCATGTGGGTTCTGTCCTTGAGCCAGTTTGCAACCCATCTAGTGACATAGGGGTTTATACTGAAGTTGGTGAGCTTATCTATAATGACCAAGTGGGGTATATTATGGAAGGCTTTTGTGAGGTCCAGGTAGGCTGTGTGGACCACCTTCCCCTCGTCAATGGCCTTGGTGACTGTTTCAAATGACTCAACCAGGTTTAAGAGGCATGATCTGCCCTTAACAAAGCCAAACAGGGTAGGATCCAGTGTCTGTAGGTCCCCAATATCTTTATTTCTGAGGTCCATGATAATCCTTTCCATAGCTTTGCAGACCAAGCTAGTCAGGCTTCTTGGGCGATAGTTTGCAGTATCCATTAAGGCACCACCTTTGTGGAGAGGGACCACTGTTGCTGTACACTGCTCTTTGGGTACATATCCTGTGGTAAGGCTGAGATTGAACAGTGGTTTTATGTTTGTGTTCAATTCTTCTTGGGGTTCATGTTGGACACAGCCCAGGACACCGTCTGATCCCATTGATGCTGTGCGTTTTGCTTTGGAGAGGCTGGCGGTTACCTGAGTATCTGAGATATCATGGGGCCAGCACTCTGCTGGGATAGATATTTGCCCTTTTGGTGGGGAAGGGGGGGAGAGGTTTGCACTGAACCTGTCAGCTCGGATATTGGCAATGTCTGTGGATTTGGTGTATTGTTTGTCATTTTGGGCTAATTCTGAGCATATCTGGGAATTCCCTCCCAGGTTCCTACCATAACTAAAGAAAGCCTTGTGATTATCCTTAGTGTCCTGTACAATTTTTATCTCAAAGATGGCCTTAGTCGATTTTATGTGTGGCCGTAGTTTTTTAATAATACTGATCAGAGATGCCTTCCCTTTTTGGGATTTTGCTCTATCATATAGTAGCTTCTGCCTTGTATTGTATGGTTTGTTTATGGCTGGGGTCCACCAGACAGGATGCCTGCCTTTGGAGGATTGGGTCTTGGTTTTATTTGGGATTGCATGATCCATGCATTCATGCAGGTGTTCATAGAATGCATTTATAAAGGGTTCTGAGATCTGGGCCATATTTTCCACAGGCACAGGGGCTGTGAAGGATTCCACCTCGGTTTGGAGGAGTGTGACATTTGCTTTAGTGAAAATGTTTCACTGTGGTTTTCTGGCCATGGGCTGGGGTCGGGATGTGAATATCCAGTGAGATTACTCTATGGTCTGATCTTACCAGTGAGGGATACACTTCTGGTCTTGGGCATAGAGTCCCCATGTTGGTGATGATCAGGTCCAGTATGTTTTCCCCTCTTGTGGGAGTGGTAGCAAGTTGTTCCATAGCATTTGAGTTTATAAATTCTAGGAACCTTTGGGCTAGGGTGTTGGAGCTAGGGTAATGCTCCCAGTCTATGTTTGGGTAGTTGAAGTCGCCCAATATAATGGTGTTTGGGGAGACCTTCATATTTTCATGTGTTCTCCAGTTGGCCAAGTGGGGTTCCTGGGTTTAGGAGGGTGGTCTGTAGCAGGCTATGAACTGGAAGGCGGTTTTACCCACTGTTAGTTGCACATGGATAGTCTCTGATGCTTCATGCTGTGCCACCAACCTGGGTATGTGGGTATCTTTGACAAATATTGATACTCACCCTCCTTTTGTACTTTGTTCCATGTTTTGTGGCTGTAAAGCATGGTATGAGGTGTAACCTGTTAGTGCTAGGCTGCTCTTGGGAGCCTTGAACCAGGTTTCTGTTACTGCACAGATATCAACATTCTCCATGCTGAGGAGAGTTTGGAGTGCGTGCATCTTGCAGTTTAGACTTCTGGCATTGAGTAGCATTACTTCTAGTTTCTTATCCCTTGTGATACCTATGGAGGTGGGTTTGTCTTTTGAGCCTTACCTGAAAAAGGCACTATGGGGGGTGACAAAAGCCTTTGGCAATATCCAAAAGGCCACAGGTGACAGGTGAAAGTCATCCCTAGCGAAGCATCATGTCTTGTCGAGCATGTCATCCCAGGCTGACAGGCATTGGATCCCCTTTCACTGACACCAATACTTAAGCCAATTGTTGTAATTGATCATCTTGTCTTCATATTGTGGCATCATGCTTTGTAAGGGTAGGATGATACTCAAGGTCATCAAGTTTGTATATACTACATGGTGGTAAATGCTGTTTAGCACTACCTTACATTGCTTAACACATGGCAATCATGCCTCAGGTGGTGTGGATGGGCTGCCTATGTTGGATGCACATAGTACACTCCCTGCACATGTTTGAAAGCAGGTTGTGTCAACTTAGGCATCCCTTTCACTATATGTGGGAGTCAGAGAGAGGTATCATTTCCAGGGTTCCTACTGAGCCAGTGTATGTGCTATGCATTGCCTCTTTGCCAAGGCCAAGGCATACTGGGCACGCCTCCTTCTGTCTACTGGGGCAGGCTCAGGTTGTTCCTCCTCCGAGTTACGCTCTGCCTGTGATGGCCTTGGCAATGGTGGGGGGCTGTTTGGCCCAGGTATGCTGGTCCTGCTGCAGCTGTTTTCACAGAATCATATTATGTAGCATGGCACATACCATGACAATTTGGGTACATGTAGTTGGTGAGTATTGCAAGGCTCCACCAGATGTGTCCAGGTACCGGAACAGTGACTTGAGCAACCTAAACACATGCTCAATTACATTTCGTGTTTGTGCGTGTGCCTCATTATGGGGTTCCTGTTCAGGTGTGTGTGCGTTTCTGATGGGTGTCATCAGCCATGGCTCCAGTGCATAGCCAGCATCCCTCACTAGGTGACCATGTGGGATGTCCCCATTGGCAAATGTCTGGTACAGCTGTGTCCAATGCCAGATATGGGAATCATGGTAGCTTCCAGGGCAGCCAGCACACACATTCATTATTATGCCCTGGGCATCACACATGACCTGGCAGTTGATGGGAGGGGAAGCCCCTGTGGTTAATGTAGGCCCTACCCCGCTCATCGGCTGGTGCTTTGATGCATATATGCATGCAGTCTATTGCACCCACTACCTCAGTGTATTCTGCTATTTGCTGGAAGAGACACATATTGCTGGCCAATACCTCACAGGAATTGGGGAAATATACATGATCACCGACATGTGCTGACATGGCATCCAGGAACTGGTGCAGTACCCTGGATGCTGATGCCTGTGATATCCCCATCATATCACCAGTTGGTCTCTGGAAGGTACCTGTTGCTAGTATTCTTAGGCCAACACATACCTTGGTTTCCACTGGGATGGGTTCCCCTCTGTTGGTTCTGTGTGTGAGGCGTGGCCTGCACAGCTCAACAATTTGCTGCAGGAGGTCTCTGTCCACTCTATAGCGCTCCACTATCTCCAGCTCATGTAACCCCTGGTAGGTGACCCTGGGCCTGTACACTGTTCTCCGTCTCCTCACTGTAGGTTGTCCGGCAGCATTTGCATTCTCACCACCCTCAGCATGTTGCATATGTCACCTTATAACAGCAATGGCAGCCTCTAGCATTTTTTGTCTGAGTGAAGCTTTTTCAGTTTTCACTTCTAGTAGCTTACTCCAGTGTTGCAGTGTCTCTTGAGAGAAACAAACTGCACTGTTGTTTGCAGAGTTTTAACTGCAGGGCTGGGCAAGTGTTCTGCCTGTGTAATTGCCTGATTCTGATTGTTTGCACCTGCTAGCTCTACTAGTATTCCCTGGTAGCTTCCTACTATTTGTTGTGCTTCCTTTTTCCTTTCTGTTTCCTCAGAGGGGAGCGATGCGCATACAAGCTCAAACACGCTCACAGCAGCTCACACACGCACACACATGCTTAGACAGACTAATACTTGCTTATTCGGGTTAAAACACGCGCACACCAGTGCAAACGCTCTTACAGGTCTGTAAACAGCCTTATACATGCTTACTCCGGCTTAAACGCTCGCACTCATGCTTCCACGCACGCACTCTGTCTTACTCGAGTTTACAGGCATGCACACGTGCGCATACCCACTCAGCAAGAAACTTTGGTGTTATCCACAGTCTACACCTTCCATTTCTTGGCTTTCCCTGGTCTACCTGTTGACACACCTCTTTCCGTGATGTATAACTGACAGGTAACACATGCCACTCTGCTCCAATGAGCTTCACTACTTTCATGCACACCCCACTTGTGATGTCACCTATCTACTACGCTTTTGCTCCACATATCCTATTCCTACACTCCACTGACTATACTCATTTGCTATGTAAAAGTGCGATTCACTATTCTAACACTCATTTACATAGGATTGCCTACTAATGCTTGGTTTCATGTCTTAGACTGGGCTTCTCCCCTTAGCAGCACCTACTCGGTGGCCATGTTGTCTTCAGCCTGCTATTCCCTTACATTGTAATTTAACAATTTTCATAAGTTCCACATTTGTGGCTTTTATTTTCTTATTTTATGTTTTTTTATAGCGCACCCCATTTGCGTGGCGCTGCGCTACGCTTAAACATCGGAAATCGCTGAAAAAAAAGTATTTTTATTTTAATTTTGCATCTGGGAACATTTCCAATGGCCGTATATTTGGCCATTGGCATGCTTCCTCAACCATATGCAACCATTATTTGGAGCTGACAATGCTCCATTGTGCTATTTGCCGAATGGTACTCAGTTGTCAACTGAGTACATTTCTGCAACTAACACGGCTCCTACTCGGACAGGTTTGTGCTTCCTGGATCACACATTTACCTCATTTGCATGCCTTTCTGCTGCAAATGAGGTAATTTGCATATCCCAGCCCTGTCCGTGTAGGAGACGTTTTAGGAGCTCTCTTACATGCCCCTACAGGCTGTTCCTGGATTGCTCGTCGGACATGATGGCTGCATGGAGTCTTACTCTACTTGTACACTCCGTGCAAGCCATTGTGAATCCGGCCCTGTATCTTCTCATTTAATTTTTCCTGTCAAGCTACAGATCCTTATATTACACCTTCTTGCTCTGTTCTCCAGGTCATCTATTTTTATTTTGTAGCCAAGTTTATTATTTTATAAAAATGACTGTTTGCATTTTGTCTTCCTTGACTCTACCTTCCATATCAGTTAAAGCACTGTCTGTGCATGTCATTTTTATTTGTTGCTTTTGAATAATTTCTTTACAAATATCTGTTTAAGGTGGTTTTATCCTAAATTTTCTAATCTATTTTGAAATCCATCCATTTTTAAGGATAACGAAGGTCATTACCTGCTATATGTTTTTTTTTTTTTTTTTTTTCTTGGTACGGAGTCTGCATGAGGGTGTTTTGCATTGCTCCTTCTTCAAAGGTAGTCGGTACTTAGTAAATATCCAGAGTACTTTCCCAAGAAAATGCTAGACAAAATTCCTATTTAATTAAATACTCGGTATAGTTGAAATAATTGGAGAAGTTAACTATCCTCTGAAAAGATTTTTTTTCCTGAGTAATCTGATGAAAACTGCAGAGCTTTAAAAAGTTGCTGCTATCACTTAGTCATATAGAATCTACTTCCTGTAAGTACTGATTTTTACTGACCAGTAGATGATAAAGATTGTGCGTGTTAAATGATATTAATCATTTCCCTACTGATGATGTGTTGTTGCGATAGTAATTCTGCTCAGTACTAGAGGAACCGTAGGTTCAGACATTTGGTGCATGTGCTTGGCTGAGGAGCCAAGGTTAGTTTTACCCTACTGATGATGTGCTGCTGTGATAGTAATCCTGCTCAGTACGAGAGGAACCGCAGGTTCAGACATTTGGTGTATGTTCTTAGCTGAGGAGCCAAGGTTAGTTTTACCTTACTGATGATGTGTTATTACTTAAAAGTAGCAAGTACAATTTAAATTTTAATAACACAAGTAGCATTTACATTTTGGTAACTGAGAGACTAACAGCAGTCTAACTTCTCTTCAAAAGTCAATTCAAAGAATTCTGTAACTTACATGGAATTGTATGATGAGTTATCTTTACGGTATGTGGATAACTGATGACACAAGAGCTCTAAGGACTCTTTCACCTGAAAAATGTAATTATCACATGGTGGTGGTCTATGTGGTACTAAACGACTGTATGCCAAGCCATGAGGGACATGCGCAGATATGTAAGAACTCTCAATGGACATGATAAATGAATTTAAAACTCTGGACTTGAGTGGAATTCTTCTTTCTCCTCCATAAATGATATCAAGATACTAAGAAAAGGTAAATGGGATAACATGTTCAACAGTCTGACTTGTCTGCATTTCCTGTTCCAGGGTTTATGCATACTGGCTAAAGCCTTTGTGCATTTTTGAGCCAAATTCCAACTAAAGGACATTTCAACATAGAAAGCTTAGCTAACCCTAATATGGATCACATTAGTGTGGGTCTTCTCAATGCCAGAAGTCTCAACAACAAATTGTCTGATCTTGAGCCTCAGCTGCATTTGGAACACCTCCATTTTGTGTAATTACCGACACTTGGTTTAAATGTTAAGAGTGCATTCCATCCATGCCTATGTTTTATGCCTGCTATGCCTTTCAGGAATTAAAGCAACTCTAACAGCATCTTCATATTTTTCAAGAAACATATCAACTTGAGGCAGATTCTCAGAGATCCACAAATTGAATTCATATCACTCCAGCTCACGCAAGCCAGGCAAACTACTGATTTTATAAACTTTTTACTGGGTACCCACCATGCCCCCAATGATCATATAACATTCCTAAATTTATTGATGCACTCTCTGCTAACAAGAATTTATTTATTTTATTATTTATTTATTTTAAATAAATAAATAAAAATAAATAAACTGATAAACTCTCTGTTAACAAGAATTTCATTATATTGGGAATTTTTTAACTTCCCTCAATAGACTGCAACACCTATACCTCCAATCTAGGGTATATTCAGAAATTCATAGACATAATAAGCAAAAGCTCCATGGAACAGACAGACAACTTAAAAACTCACTACAAAACATGAAATTCTTGACTGGGTCATTAAGAATATAATCACTTCATGCACTATTCCCTTGGAATTCCCTTCCCCCAGTTAAGTCAGATTATAAAGAATATCTCTAAAGCCCTTTGAGCAAACATCTCTGAATTCAAGGATTTCAAATGGTTCCACTTCATCCAGTTTTATTAGGGAGTTTCAAAGCTTACTCCAATGTTGACAACATGGGTAGCTGCATGAAAGGAGTTCTATGCCAATTTAGATAAATAAATAGAGATAGGTACAACAGAGCAATATATAATGGTAAATTCAAAAGAAACCATTATAGTGGTCAATCAACATAAATAAACTGCATAACAAAGGGGAAAAATACTTAAATTATACAGCAGGTCTAAAACACATCATATCAAGGATAGTATCACAAATGTTAATAAAAACTTTTAAAAATACCATTAGGTCTACTAATGCAACTGATGAACATAGGTTAGCATCTGAAGCTATGGACAATTATAAATCATTATTTAGCTATGTATGGAAACTAAGAAACAAAACCCAGCATTGCTGTGAACATATCCAAAGTTCCCAGATCACAAATTCCTAATACCCCATATTATTGCAAAGGAGCATGCACTAAAGGTAGAACTTAATACCAAAACTGCTTCTTTCATGTGGACTGACATCATGCTCGGACGTGTAACAGATAACGTTATACCATTGCTGAGCCAGTTCTCAAACTGTTTAATCTAAATTTAGCTGTAGGTTTTGTCCTTGGAGATGGATGCAGCACAATGGTGAAATCTTTCTATAAGGTTAGGCCTATCACTCACCTCAGATTCTTTCTATAAGGTTAGGCCTATCACTCACCTCAGAAACTACAGGCCCAGTCAGCCTGATCTGCCTGGTGTGTAAAACCATGGAATGTATTATAACTAACCTCATAAAAATGATGACATCAAAAATCTTAGGCTTGAAGTGCAGCAGTCTGGCTTTGTCAAGGGCACATCCTGCCTAAAGAAACTAGTGAATTTCTTTGAGAGGGTGAACCATGCTATGGACAGTGGTCATACTGTCCGCATAGCATTTTGTGACTTGGCAAAGGTGCTTGACACTATACCTCATGCAGGCATTTTAAATAAGCTTGAGTAAATCACTATGTGGAGAGCAAAGTGGTTAGAAAACATAACTCATTCAGTGACAGTTGCAGATGTCTCGTAAGAAAGAATGAAAGCAGCTAATGGTATCCTCTAGAGCTAGGTAATGACACCTATCCTTTTCAGCATTTACTTTTCTGATCTCAACAATGGGATCTATAACCTCTGGCAAACCAAGTTTGCAGATGATTGCAAATAGTGAATTATTGCCAAGCTCAGTTCTCATCTGACAACCAAGATATTCATTAAGGACTCAAACTCATAAATACATCCATCACTAAAAATGGATTCATATTAAGTGCAAAAAAACTATTTAATTAAATGCAATAAATAAACAAATAAAATATTGTTATATTTGGTAGACAGCGCCGTATTAAAAATGAGAATGAAAATGATGTTTCCTTTTAATCATCATGTGACAACTGTAGTCAGAATCATCTTTCTACTTAGCACATCGAAAGAAATCCTCAGTCATCTGCCTTCAGCTTTGATTAGGTCAGTTACTGAATAAAATTCTCCCTTTGTGATGCACCTCACTAGACATACAAAACAACAAAAAAGACCCCAGAGTTCTGTAACCAAGAAGATGATATACATAAAGACCTTGAGATACCAAGAGAAGCTGGAAGCACTGCCATGTTATCCAGCACCTTAAGGACCCTTTCTGGGAGATCCATGCCTCATACTCTGTGCCATTATAGACTCAATTTTCCTAGACCTTCCGTACCTCTGCAAATCTAATAGTTCCACAAGAGTTAGAGCCAAAGACATAAATCTTTACCAGTATGCAAATAAAACATGATGGAGAAACAATCTTATCGCATGGCACCATCCACACTTCTGGAACAGACCAATCCTATAGGTTAAGCATTGCAACACACTTACCATCTTTTAACCATAACATAGATGAATGAATATCCACAAATTTACTCTGGGATTGACTAGCCTAGCTCTTGTAGAGAAAATGGGTGCAGCCTGACAATGTGTTCTGGCAAGGTGTAAATAAGCAAATGACTCAGTTGCCTTGAAATTCCTGCAATTCCCATGATACAGAAGAAAATAATTAAGAGTTGATCACAACATAATGGAATACTGAAACACTTTACATCAAATATTAAAAAGGCACCATAGACTAGCAATTTCAGAGGGAGTTACCTGCAGAAACAGTGAAACATCAGACTGAGAGCCTACAGGACATTCATTCATCCTACTTTGGGAGCTGTACCTGCAGAAAAAATACATTGTATGTCTAGATCAAGGGATTTAAAAAAGGAGAAAGAGGCCATAAAGAGAAAGACAGCATGAGGAAATATGCTGAGGTAAAAAGAAAACTTAAAAAACACTCTTTTGGAAGACAATATGCTATAGAGAAATGAAAAAATAGCACACGCATGGTGTTTGGTTTGCTTAAATAACATAAATAAAATAGATAATAATTACTGTTACAGTAGTGGAGAGTAAAGAAAAGGAGCCAATGGGGTAGCAGGTGGGAAAATTGATTGAGATGGGATATACTTTTGAACTGTACAGTATCATGTTGTGATCATGGACAGTGAGACAGCTACATTTAGTATAACTGCAGAGAAGTACATGCCCTGTAGGTATTAAAGAAACACAGACAAAGGAGAAGAAATAGTGAGTTATTGGGCAGTTCGGAAAGATCAGGTTGATTAAGTGAATTCAAAAGATAAATAAATAAATAAATAATAACAAAATAAAGTTTATCTTTGCAATTAAAGAAGTAGAAGAAAATGAAGGAAGGGATAACTAGCATAACACGACAGGGGTCTGCTTAACTAACAGTTAAGAACGATGGACTTTTGGTATTGGAATATAATACGCACACTTCTAGACACTGGCGATGTTTATAATTTCAGAAATAAGTAATGAAAAGAACAGGGAGTTTAATTTTTCTGACAGTAACCTTTATAGCAGTTGCACAAGAGATTAGACAAGAGGAAATTGACTAAGGAAAGAAGGAGGACCTCATTGAGATGGCTAGTCCATAAATTCATTGGTATATACTAGGCTAATGACCACCAGGGCCTTTATAAGCTTAGCCATACCATCCAATCAAACTGTGTCCTTATGCATCATAGGTACCTATGAGGAGGGGATATGTTACTTAGGAAGTTTCTAATTGTTATATGAAGGATATGTTAGTTTAGGTATAGTTATTGGCTACATCTGTCTATCAGAGAGATTAGGGCCTAACCCGAGGTGAATTTCCAATTTGCCATCCACTGGTCATTGCTTAAACAGGGTTAGAAATGGAGTCTGCTTTCAGATGGATGGGGAGATTGTTCCTGAGTATGGGAATCCTGTGAGACACATATCTATAATGCCGACATGTCTTATTTATGTTGCAAGCAAAATGTAAGACCTTTGTGTCATTGGGGAAATCTATGATTGTTCTCATTTTGCAGTCATTTCTGAACTTAGTCAGTCAAAGATCCTGGGCATAATCCTTTACCTCTAAGAAGTAGATGCCAAATAGGAACAGTCCCTGCGTGGAGCCTTTAGGTACTCAGGTAGTGATCAGTCTCTGTGGAGGTGGACTGACCAATCCTGACTTCTTGGGTCCTGTGTTTGAGCCAACTGGCAATCCAGCAAGTTATGCAGGGGGTTTATCCTCAGTTTCATGAGTTTGTGAACTGTAGCTAAATGGGGTATTGTATCATATGCCTTAGCCAGGTCCAGCTAGGCATTATGCACTGTTTTCCCCTCATCGATGGCCTTAGTGACATTCTCAAAGAAGCCCAGTGGCTTTAGTAAGTGTTACCTTCCACTGACACTGCCAAATTGAGTTGCGTTCAGTGTCTGAAGGTTGCCTGTGTCTTTGTTGATCTTTTCCATGATCATTTTTTTAGATTAATAGTCAGATTAATGTGCCTTTTGTTTATGAGGCTGGTTGATGGGCCACTGTTGTGTAGTGAGTTAATCATAGCAGTCCTTCATTCTCATGGTACAAAGCCTGATGAAAAGTGACTCAATTGGTCCTGATAAGTCATGTTTCCAGCTATTTATGAGGCATCCTGAGATACTGTCAAGGCCCACTGAGGCTGTGTCTTTGGCTTTATAAAGTGCAGCCAGAACTTGCTTCCTGCTAATAGTTAGGGGATTATACTAGTAGATATTTCAAGGGGGGGGCAAAGGGGTAGTGTGTGTGTGGGGGGGGTAATGTTTGAACTGAATTTGTCACCCATCAGGTTTGCTTTGTCCCTCTGCTCATTGAAGGTGGCAACATTGACCACCAGTTTGGCACTGCATTGTGTGCTACCTTTGAGGTTATGGACAAAGCTGTTGAAGCCCTTGTGTTTATCTTTAGCCTGTGAGGCTATCCTGCTCTAGTAATTGGCTTTGCTGGACTTAATTAGTCCTCCAAGCTTCCACTCTGTTCTAATTAGAGAGTTCTTATCATTACAGGCATGTAAACAACATACCATTGCTCTATTGTGTGATTACAGTATAGTGGGATCGTGGTTCTTTTTGGGGGAGAGGGACAGAAAATAAAGACTGAGTTGTACAAGTTTAGCTGAGTAATCTATATTTTTGTATGTGTGTATTGGCATGTGTCAGGCTCTGAAAAGGGTACATCTTGGTATCACTCTGCTTCATGAATTTAATGGATGGGATGTCAAAGGCACATCTAAGGACATAAGACTTGTGGGGTTGGTGTCATATAAATTTCACCATTGATGCTTGTAGAAGATATCTACCTGTATGCCTCCTATTAATTCACTAGTGAGAATAGAGCAGATTGGAAAGAATTGACATTAATAAATTAGATGTCTTGGCATATTTTCAGAAAAGTATGGCTAGCTCCTTTCAGCTGTAATGATAACAGTTACTGGTATTCAAAGAATTCAGGTGTATCTAGGTCTTATTCATTGTGATGGCAATGGGGATTATGAGACTAGCAATTACACAGCAACATGACTCACAGTGTTGTAATCAATAAGCTAGTCAATAGAATTGCATGAACTGAGTTTTAGGATAAATGTGGTCATCCTCTGATTAGTGTATGGCCCTGCCCTCATATGTGGTCATAAACTGTAGATACTGACTGAATGAACAAAAAATGCAGATACAAATGGTAGACACAGTGTTTTCCTACAGGGCCACTGGTCATACTAAGACAGAGTGAGGACTGTGCCTACCCTGGACAGACAGAATGACAGCCGTTTTTTCCTACAGGGCCACTGTTCTTACCAAGACAGAGTGAGGACTGTGCCTACCCTGGACACACAGAATGACAGCCGCATTTTCCTACAGGGCCACTGTTCTTACCAAGGCAGAGTGAGGACTGTGCCTACTTTGGGCACACAGAATGAGAGCCATTGGTCTCTCACCTTTACATGAGCAACTGACTTGAGTTGAAAGGAAACCATTTATGGCTGCAGATGTAGTCAATTCAAGTAAAAGCATGTTTCTGTTAGGGCCAGTGACTGAGGGGAAACGTATCTTCAAGTCATCTGGAAATGTTTCAAAATTCTATAGAAATAGCTGGATTCTGCATCTGGGGAATAACAAGTTTGTTTTATCTTACTCTTTCTTTCCATTGCTGGAGTGGCCCTTATTAAGAAAGGTGAAGGAAAAGCTAAGTGAAAGAAATATCATAAAATTTCCACCTTCAAAAGCTGTGGATGAAATGTTAAATAAAAAACTCTGATGTGGTTGTCAGCAGCCATCTTTTATGGATGGGACATTCCCCTGTAATCTCTTCCAATGAGTTTACCATGAGACAAACTTCATAAGACACTTGAAAAATCTGGGTGGTAGAATTTTGTTATTTTTGCTGTGTTGTGCTTTGTTATATATTGTATGAACTGCAAAAAATTTTCCAAGCTGACTAGAATTTAATGCCTTGATTTAGAAGTGTCCTTTCTGTAGAGCTTTAGCAAAGAAAGCTATGGAGGGTCATGTAATTCATTCATGTAGATGGGTGAACATGTTCATTTCTGCATCAGATCCTGCATACTTTTATAAAGATGGATGTAAATCATATATTGCAACTGTCAAGCACATACCCAACAAATATGAAATCTGCACTAATCATCAAAAGCTGCATATTGTTTCATAAACATATATTCTTGCAGTGTAAATCAACATTTCACACTGGCTCTTGGAAAGAATATTTTCTGAATAATAGCATTGTGCCTGAATGGAACTGATATACCTAATTGTAGGAGAATTTGTTTTCCACAATCTTGGCTTTTTGATATGCATCTATTATAGCATTATCTCCTAAAGGCCAAACAATGGCCTTGAATGCAAGAGAGCTATTTGTATGAATCGGCTGTCATTGCTGACATGTATTCATGAGGGCAGGATTTAGCAATGTGAAGATGGGAACAGATTTTCTGGTAACCAAGAGCCCTGTAATGAAAGACAAGGCATGCTGTTTGTTTCCCCCTTAAACATAATGGCTAGCTTTTAGCTTTTAGAAAGCTGTGCTTATTCATTTAGCAGTTGAATCTGTGAAATCTGGCTGCCTGTTATTTCAACCGACATTCAGTAAGATTAATTGTCAGGCTTGTTGTAAACAGATAAACAACTGCTGGTTTATATTCTGAATATTTTGCTGGGATAAAATGTGAAACAGGACCTAAGACAGGTAAGCACTCTAGCAGCACTAGAGCAAAACGTTTGAGATGCATTTTGTAAGACTAAACCGAATGGTGTAGTTGTAGAGATAATGAAGTCTACAAGAAAGAAAATTATTGGATAAATTCTTGACACCTTTGCAATAGTAAGCTGATGAAAAAGCTTTAATATAAAAAAGGTTGTTATATTTTATACCACTTCAGACAAGTGAATTACTTGGCAGATAGACTTTTCTAGATTCAAAGTAGCCATAGGATACGGGACCCTTATCTGAAGCCCTTTCCAAAAATGAAGTTAATTTGTCCAAACATTGCTTTTCTTTTTCTTTTTCTATTATTTCCTGCTTAAAATGAAGTTCATTTGTTCTTTGCTGTTTGTTTTATGTTCTTTCCTGCAGGTGATTCTAACATGGATTCCTTTTCAAATAACACATTTTTCTTCTGTACTACTTTCTCAGAAATGTGTGTTCTTTCCTTACACATCTGTCCTTAGCTCTTGTCTACTTACATATCTTTTGTGATGCAGGGAGAAAGAAGCTTGCCTGTGATTATGACTTATGCATTTCCTTAGCTTTGCTAGCATAATGTAAAAGGGGTTCCTAAATGTCTTTTGTCAGTTGCAAGTTCTACATTCAATGCACGAGGAATTACAGTACATGAGAACAATTGCAATATTACAGTATTAGTGTGTATGTTTCATAAAATGTTGAATCTCCCCTAAAAAAGTAATTAAAAAATGCCATCACGGGAAATGTTAATGAATTACTTAATTTTCACGTTCAGTCTTTAAATGTATATTTTCTATCTTAATCCAAAAGAGAGTGCTGTTTTAGCTGTTGTTGTTTGAAGTACTCTGCATGACCTTTTTTAAACATCTTAAGTACATTTGGCAGGGCAATAACAAGTATTTAAGCTCACACATTTGTCTGTTATCTCTCTCTCTCTCTGTTTCTGTTTTTTTTTCCCTGTCTGTTTTCGGGATGCTTTTTATTTTGTTTAGGAAATGCTAAGTACAATAAAGCCCATTTCAGATTTGATGGCCTTCTTGCAGATCATATTAAATTGCTCCGATCAAGGAATATTCAAGTCAAATGAAAATTACCAAACTACTACAATTGCTGATAGTATAGCTGTCTCTTTCCCTTACTATTTTGTTATATAAATTGCATTTTAATGTAATTATTGATTTAGGTGTATTTTATGTTTCTTGCCTGTTATGATGTTAAAATAAGTGTGGAAGTAATAATATACTTATCTGCAGACTAATTATACAGTAAATTGCAATAGGTTATAAATTAATAAAACTCCCATGTAGTCTACTTTCATTAAGATGTCTTAAATACAGTGTCCTTTTTCTGCCTAATCATGTTCTATTTTATGTCTTTTTCTCACATTAAATTTATTGGTTATGAATACCTCTTTGATTATTGCTATCAGGTAATACCATGAACAAGCGAATATAACTAAATCATTATGGCATGTAAATGATTACAGTGATGTGAGATCAGCTGTGAGAGCCAAAGTTATCATGTATTTAAAAAAAGACTTTAATTTAGTAAAGCTATGTTTCTGTACAACAAAGCTCTATAATCTGGAAACACTGTGGGCTCTTATCATCCTAGAGCAATGTGTATGGTTTACCTGATACACCCTCTGTACATTGTGCCAGGAGAAAGAAGGTAGCCAAGTTGCCAACAAAAATAGCTCATGGTTTGTACTACATACATGTATTTCTGAGACTTTTTTTTGGTCTATTCTGCCAATATGGATATAGTGTTTTTTTGTTGATAACAGTGTTATTTAAGGAGCAAAAAAAAATATTCAATTGCATACTTTGATTAGAAGAACAAAGAACATCAAGGGCACAATTTTACATTCAAGGAAAAAGTTGAGTTCTGTCCTATTCTGAAAAGTGTATCAGCAAATGTCTTATACTTTCTTTCTATTTTGGTTTGAGGGCCAGACTAGTGCAACAAACTCTTTTTCATTATGAGACGTATGCACACAACCATTCTTTATTCAGTTTTCAGTACTTACCAAAATGTTTCTTTTATCTCTAGAAGATTGTCAGGCTCTTTGAGTTATTCTTTACATTATTTCAAAATCATGTGATGACGTATTATAAGCAGGATTCAGGTGAGGGGATATGACATCACACCCAGCACGTTATAGCCAAACAAACATTTGGGTTTTGTGCCTTCCTTACAGATAGATATCTGACTCTATGTTAGAAGATTAAAAAGTAATGATGTGTAATTAAATCGATTGGGCAGCCTTTGAGACTATAGATTTTAATTAACATAATCATTGCATAAAGACATCCTGTTTATTTTATGTGAGCTATACCTATAGTAAATAAAGTAAAGCATTAATGCAGAATCCATATCAGACAGTCTGTACAAGATTTACACACTATGCTGTGCTCTGAATCACAACATACAGGGGAATCGATTTTTGTGACTCAGCACTGGCAAAGTCTTTGAAAAATGTCTATTTCACAGGGACAAAAATGCAAAGTGCCTGTAGACAATAACATAACCTTCTGACTGTAGTGCAGCCATATATTCCTCTATCTGCAACACACATACACTAAAATGGTGGAAAGAAAACAAACAATTATACCAAGTATACCCTAAACTTGATAGCATAAAACCACATTTCTACTGGAAAGGCATGTGTGTAATGAACTCTATATCCCACGTGGAAGCCAATAGCATCTCATGTAGTTCTGGCAGAATAACAGATATTCATTTTTTCATAAAGTAAGTTTACATTTTCTACATAGAGCCAAAATATATTTTCCTTGTATTTTGTTGACATTTTGAGCTAAAATCCATGCCCAGAAATGTACTGCACATATATATCTATTTATATATATGGGTCTCATTTCATTCACCAAATTTACATCAGTTTGCCAGATTTCATTTATGCAAAATATTTACTGTGATGCTGGCAGTGCTGGCAGTGCAACATGTACAAATATAGTGTTTATGCACCTTTTAGTGCACCATACCAGTTTAGTTTAATGATGGATATGTCGGTAGGTATGTTATTGTGTGTCAGTTTTAAGTAGCTATCATATCGCAGTTTTGTAGTTTAGCATTCTGACGTTTTGGAGTACTGGATTTTCATCTAAGTGGTCTCAGCAATTTCAAGTTTGGTGAAATGTAATGTATACACACACACACACACACACACACATACATATATATATATATATATATATATATATATATATATATATATATATATATGTATATATATATTTAATGATACAGAAATTACTAACATTTTTCTTTCAGGTAGATATGTTTGACTGTGCAGTGTTTATAATTAAATCTTAACTAATTTACATGTCTTTTCCTATGTGACCAGTAGGACGTGAAAGAAAAGGATGGGAATAGAATGCCACAATGACATAAAACAAAGGGGGGGTCTCTATTGTAATGAAAAAGACATTTTCCATATCAGTTAAGTTTCACTTAACAAACCTTAAAAAATGTGGCACAAAATGTAGTAGAATTATGTAATCAATATAGTTTGTCAATCCTTTTAAGATAATAAACTGACAAACTTTCTGTAGGCATACTGTTTCAGAACTGAGATATGAGCCATAAAGTATGAAGGTGACTAATTTAATTGGAAACATATATACTACAATTAATAATAATAATAATAATAATAATAATAATAATGATGATAATAATAATAGTTAACCATCATTGTGTACAGAAACATTTTAATTTGACAAAGGAAGACCTCAAAATAGGTAGAGCTAACAATACACTGTTTGTAACTGTTGAGCAGGTACGGACGTCAAGTAAAAAGTGTACCTTCTGTTAAACATGAAAAAATATTGAAAATTACACTACTTGAGATGAGTATGTAAAGTGAAACCTGAATCGCATACCAGATGGCAGTTAAGTCTGAAAGATGATTTCTTCTGTTTCCTAACAAATGTCTGAGTTCATCAGTGACTCAAAACATACTGGTGGCATTAACCTAGTTAATTTTGATAAATGGGAAGCCTGGTCTGACCCATTCCTAAATTCTTAATGAATGTCCTGGAAGAAAAGGTTAAAAAAATTGTTAACTTACTTTGCGATATTCATGCGTTCATAAACAGATCAATCATGCCTATTCAAGCTTGAGTACTTTAAGCACCACCATTCAAAAAGACATGTGTAGGTAACTCTAGTTATACTACTGACACATTTGTTACAAATATGCCCTTTCATCTACATGTCTCCATATCTAATTATGCATATTTTCTTAAATTTATCTTCCAAAATGCTCTAAGTTAATTTACAAAATAATATGAGCCTTTTATAATACAGCTCTCTGTTTTTCATTATGAGGGCAATCTGTAGTAGATTATCTGATAATGAATTGCACTTTGCTTGTATATTCTTTGTTAATTCACTGCATATTCTAGTGCTAAACCTAATGAGTGCAGTATTAAAGACAATACCTCATTCTGCCTTCTGAGTCTATTTGCATTGGAGGAACAATGATTATTGAGCAATAATAATAATAATTTCTATCTGTTAACCAGGTAGGCCCACTTGAGACAGAAGATTCCCTTTCAGAATTGACCTGGGAGTAAATTCTAGTTAACCGACTTGCTCAAGATTTCACAAATAGTTAAGGGACTAAGGGAATAAACCACAGCTCCCAAGCTTAACCTTCTGCACCAAGTGCCATATTTTGATAATAAGGAAAGGAAATACCAGGTTTGCAGCAATGTGAGCATTTCTTAGGTAAAGGACTGGTGATACTTGGAATGGAACTTAATGGTAAGATCTCTGTCTCAAAACGTCTGTCCCAGTCACTGTCTCTTCTGGAAGCTTGTGTGATCTCCCCATGTCTAGGTTGATTTTATTGAGGTACTTCTATTTCTCTACATACAATTATACACTTACTTAGGAATGGGAACAATTCCCATCATGGCATTAATAATCCAAAACAACTGGAGAAATTAAATCATGAAAAGCCATACATATGATATATTTAACCTCTTGTGGTCTAAGTAATGGTTGAAAAGGGTCTGTGAAAAATTCTTATAATTATCTACTTAACAATCAAAATAAAACTGCAAATAAATAAATAAGGGGATATATGAATAAAAGGAGTTTAAAAGAATGTATTACCATTTCAGTTTGTTTCTCAAGTGACAACTAAAGCCATAAAAGGAAGAGTTTGAAGCCAACAATATTTGTGTGTGTGTGTGTGTGTGTGTGTGTGTGTGTGTGTGTGTGTGTGTGTGTGTGTGTGCAAATTAATCACTTCTGTTTCAATAGTGTTTATTACAAATATAATACGAGTTAGACATTTTGCTCTTATAATGGATTTTTTCAGATTAAACTAAAGAAAAATTTCTATTCCTGTATAATCTTCCCTTGTCACATTATCTATTATAACATACAATACTGAAAGCACTTTTTAAGAAAAGCGTATCTCATTTAAATTTCACAATGTATGTGTGTATCATTTAAATTTCACAATTTACTTCAAATAAGATGTATTAAAATTACACAAATATTGATTACTGCTTCCACTTCCTAATTACAGTTTAATATTCACAACTTCATCAACTCCCTGGGATATATGTGCCACTAATTAAAATTGTCATAGTAATTCCTTTTGTCTAATGAAAATTATACCACCTCTTCTCCCTTCTTAATATCTACACCTACTGTTAAAAAAATCAAATATTTTATATTTTGCATACTTTTCTATCTTATTGCAATACATCATAATTTAAATAAGAATTTTGATAAAGAAAAAAATCAGTTTCTAGGGTTTTATTTTTGTATGGATTCAGAAAGGAGAAAGTCAATTCATATTTTTTAGAGGAGGTGGCAAGCATTTCTTTTTAGTTAGAATGCACACTAGAACTGGTTGAAGGAAAACAAATTATTCATATTTTTAAAGTAAAACAGAAAAATATAAAGAAATATATTAACTCAAAATTAGCATTTACATGTATGGAATAATTAAATGGAAAAAAAGTGTGAAGTGGAAAAGTAATACATTTAGACCAGTGGAGGAGGCTGGACTGATTTTGTAGGAAATAGGAAAGAAAGTAAAATTACTGAACACAAGATGTTATTGATATACTTTGTAGTCAATGAAACTGTGACGTCTCAATTCTGGGCTAGTGATGAAGGAGCCTCAATCCCCCCCACACACACACACACACACACCTGGGAAAGGCTGGCATAGATTTACCAGCTATGCCCCCTCTGCCAAGACTATAAGGTAGATACTGCCACCAGAATACTTCAAAGCCAGCTACTTTCAGGTTTTACAAGGATACCCCTATACTGAGTAAAATTAATACTAATACAAATGGTAGTGTTTGAACAGTGCAGCAAGGCTTTCAGGAGGGGCCACAGTGTCATCAAATAAATATAAGTACTTTCAAAGGTTAAAATATTCTCTCAAAGAACACCCATATTATAAAGTTTAAATATACTTAATAATAATAAAAAACATGAAAATACTAAATATTTATTTGCAATAAACACCACAGTTTCAGTAATAGGAAATATTAAAAATAACACCAATGGAAAAATTCACACAGATAGAGAGAAAAAAAACTTAACTAGTATTACTATATTTTCCTGACTGATCTAAAGAATTACTGTCCCAGAGTTCACTTGCTAGAGCAAGGCAAGATGACATGGGTGAGGGATCCTTCTTTGTCAGTTTTCACAAATAGACTACCCTGAGACTTCTTATCATCTAGTATTAAAACATCATCTCCATGCCAGATTAGAGAATGATATCATATACATCTGGTTAGGTGACTCTGGTTCCCACACTACCACTTTACTAGAAATTGAACCAAAACCTAGCACATATGTGTTATCATACACATGCAATGAGCTTTGCTAATATGTGTTATACCACCTCGAAACAATAAAACCATTTCAAAACTGCCACCCTTTGAGGGTAGCAATTAGAATTCCTAGTCCTGGTTTTCACTGGTATTTTTTTTCTGGTCACAATCAGAACTGTAAAATACAGTATTTGCAGCCTAAACCAGGTAATTTAATTTCGGGCTATTTTTCAAAGTTAGCTAGACTGAGATTAACTTCTTGTCTTCCAGTATCCTCTGTTACAATATATTTATTTCAACAGTTGCAATACAGTCTGACATACAGGTATATTTCTTCCCACTGTTGGTACATTTTTAACACAAGCAGCTTTACAAATACATTTTCAACGCAAGCACCTGTACAAATCCATTTGATATATAAATGACATATAATTCTTTACAAAACTCCAGCTAGTTATGCTGACATATGTTACACATCCACTGCCGTACTTCTCCTAGCAGAGCTGTCAATACCTCACATCATCACAGAAACAATAAAACACAAAAAAAGTTTACAAACTAATCCAGTAGGTTGGAAAAGAGTGGCTGAGTCCCAGATATTCACATATAAGAAACATATGAGTTTAAAGGAATTCTTAGGAAAAGGAATTCATAATAAAGTACTAGGGAGGAAAACAAAGAACAGTGGTACCTGCATATTAGTATATTGCAGATATTGTACAGCTATGGCAAGTAGTCCATATTTTTATAGATGAGACTACTTGGAGAATATATGACCAGATGGACATTTTTCATGCAGTAGTGAAAATGTGGTGTGCGCTGCTAACTGAAGAGAATGTAGAACATTTTATGAAGGTAGGAAAAACTTGTAGGTTAGTACTTAGAATAAGAGATAATTTAAATGCTGTAAAGATGCAAACAGTTTTGATGTATTGCACAGATATAATGGAGCATGTAGAAAGTATAAAACGTTTTGAAGTTTTGGTTTTGATTTTAAACAGACAGAGGTAGATATTAAGAGAAAGATTATAACATTGTTATTGGAAAAAACAAATACAAAGAGTTTAGATTACTGGCATACATAGCATATGGTATTAATGAACTACTGAGTACTAAATTAGAATTAAGAAAAAAAACTAAAACTAAAGCATTGTTATTTATGAAATTTTAATGCAATAAGTTGTGTAGATTTTAAATTACAAATGTTTTAAAGAGGCATTTTCAGCATTATAGAATGTACTAGACCATGTGACAGAAGATTATGTAACAAGAACAAATATGTAATTAATTTAAGAAGAAGAAGTGGCAACATCTTTTTCTCATAGTTCTAGGATAATGGATCACACTGATGTCTATGTAGATTGCTACATGTTCTCCCCATGTTTGTTTTGGTATTCTATAGCTGTAATAGTTTTATCATATTTCATGAAAATCATGGCAGTTGATCTAGTACCCAGATTTTTGGCATATTTATTTAGCCCCTTACATTTGCGTGTGTGTCGTTTGTGGCTGAAAAGGCTCTTCTGAGAACCAGCTCATTTAGCCTTTAAACTATATGGATGTATATCGATATGTCTGTCTGCCTGTCTTTCTGTCTATCTATCTATCTGGCTGTTTCTGTATGCGGTGATAAACATATAGTTGTCTTTATATGGACAGGTTCAGAGTGGACAAAATATATCAAATATTCAAACTGTCCAGTGTTCATGTTATAGAAGACAAGATTATTGACAAGAAAGGTGATTGTTAGTGGGTGTTTTGGGATATATGCCTAGAAGAGGTGTTTGTATAGTTGGTTTAGGTTACAGTAGGTAATATGTGAGTAATAAATAAATTGTGAGTGGTCAGTCTGGACAGGAAATAATGAAATATGTGGTTTCTCCATCCACACCTCCAGTAATTATTTTTTTTTTTAGAATGGTTCATGTTTTCATTTGTGTGACTATGGAGATGGTAAATATATGCTCAGAGGAAGTTAAGCTTGTCCCTTATGGGATAATTTGTTTGTGAATTATAAGTAGGCAACTATATGTAATTTTGAGCTTGTGTTAAGGGCTATATATTTTGTTGTTTTTTGTAGTTACGTTTTTGAGAGCATAGTTAATTTTTGTTTTTTGGTAGTGTAAGGTCTGGATTTTTTTTAATTTAATACTCACTTTTCATAATTATAACTATGCTGGCATCATCAATACCAATTTTCTTTCTTTTTCATTTGTTGTACAAAGTAATTAATAAGGAGAAGGTTAAATTTCATTTCATGAGTTTTCCATTGGATAGTTTTAGAATACTATGTAGTTTTAGTCTAGATTATATTAAAAATGAGTATTCATAATGACTGTTTATTTTAATTTGAGAAATTGTTGACATAGTTTTTCATTGCATTAGTTTTTTTTTTTGTATTTATAATGCAAATTAGTTTATCTACTTGTTTTACAAATTTGATATAACATTGAAAGTTTTTGTTGACTGAGATATTTGAGCCAAGAAAGTTTATTTTTTTAATTCAGGTTGATCATGTGAGAAAGTTTAAAGTTTCACTGATGACTCTATATAAGTGACCCTCTCCTTTCACTGGCTGGTGTGAGTAAGCACAAGATTAACTTTTTTTGTGAAATCACTCATCTTCAGCTATTTAAATTTATTGGCCATCCTATTGTATTCTATAGTACTAGAAAACAAAAGAGACCAACCCCTTTCAATCTATCTAGCACTTTTAAAAATAGTGGCTTTCCATTAAAACTTAACTTTTTAGACTGCTAAAACTTAAGTTACCCACTTTCATATCTAACTGCTTAGCGCAAACTGTAGTGTTTAAGATGACCTTTTTTCTCATCTTACCTTTAAGCATATATTGCAAGACCATCAGTTATGGCAGAGCCCACATTCTGCCTCTCAGTAGTCATCTTGCAATTAGTGCTTCTATTTTCTCCTGGTGAAAGAAGGAGTGCAGGTACATTATTTACTGGAAATTGTTGATCACCAGAAAGCCTAATAACTGCTTTATAGGTGACAGCTTTGAATCTGTGCTTACATTCTGATCATGGTGAGAGAAGGAACAGTGTACATTGATTCCTGACTGCTTCTGGTTGGAGAGTGAATGTCTTTGCTTAACATACCTGATTAGTATGGTTGATATTCGAGGCATTTACCAGAAAAAGGCTACATGCCTATAGACCTTTCCATCATCTGGGACAAGACTGTGGATCACCAACCATGCTTCACTTTTTAGGATTGGTGTTAACATTTTGCTTCTGGTGAGAGAAGAAGCAGAGGAGCATTGTATCCCAACAGAGTGTAGCTGTGGTGAGACCAGCATTAGTAGTAGCCAGGCAGTAGCCATTCATGCGACTCTCCTGTTTTAATAATTCTTGCAATCAAATTCTTTGTTTTCAGTAAGTACTGCTTGATTTGTTTCTAACTGCAGAATATCTGCCTAAATACTTCATTCTTTAATTTTCAGCGTCTATGTATTAGTGGTCTGTACAGACTTAGACACCTTGAGTGACATTTTTCCTGTAAAAGCACAATTGAAATTTCTCCAATACCGAGTTGCACACAAGACAACTTGTTTGCAGTGACAAGCACTGTCCACAAAGTTGCAAACCAGATACTCCTGACAGTGACTGATATTCTCACTCCAACTGTCTAATGAATAAAAAAGGGTCTGTTTCTATGGATATGAACTTTCCTACTGTCTCCATTACTGGCTTGGTGGATATGGGCATCCTGAGGCAATGTAGAAATTGCCTCATGTTTACTGACAGCCAGTTAATTCTCAAGCAAACTGATATGGTATGTGACAGATGTATTTACACAACATCACTGGAGGAAAAGTTTTCACATAAAAGTACTCCGAATGTCAATAAGGTTGTCTGTAGTGCACATGCTGCACCCATAACACACAATTCAAACCTGACATATAGACCCGCATATGCTGAGGCACTTACATATAACCTTCCTAAACCACAAAGTCCTCCTAGATGAAGTATACATAGCAAATATCCTAAGCAGCTCCAACTGAACAAGCCAAGAACACAGCATCCATGATTCCAGACAACATCCCAGGCTGCGTTCTACACAAACTACAAAACGAACTGGCACCCCACCCACGTACCATGTTCAATCATAGCCTCACCTCAGGCTTTGTGCCTGCTGAATGGTGCACAGCAACTGTTATCCCACTCCACAAGGGGGGAGCCACCGTGGACCCCGGGAACTATCGTCCCATTAGCCTGATGAGCCTGGTCTGCAAGGCCATGGAACGTATCATCATGGAACTTATAAACAAAGACATTGGTAATCTCCAAACTCTGGATCCCACCCAGTTCAGGTTTGTAAAAGGCAGATCATGTCTCCTAAACCTGATAGACTTCTTTGAAGCAGTCTCCAAAGTCATAGACAAGGGTAAGGTGTTTCACACAGTCTATCTAGATCTTGCCAAGGCTTTTGACACCAACCCCTACTCTGGAATTATAGGTAAACTCACTAAACTAGGTATAAATCCCTATGTCACAAGATGGGCTGCCAACTGGCTCACTGACAGAACCCACACTGTGAAAGTAGCAGACTCCAAATCCGACTTCAGACCAGTGACAAGTGGAGTAGCACAGGGTTCAGTCCTGGGTCTTCTCCAGTTTGGTATCTACTTCTCTGAAGTACAGGCTAACACAGAAGGTCTTTGGCTAATGAAGTTCGCAGATGACTGTAAATTAGGAGCCATAATCAAAACTCCTAACGATGTGGACATCCTACAAAAGGGCCTCACTGAGACAGATGCCTGGTGTCAAAGCAATGGCCTCAAGCTCAATGCCAAAAAGTACATTGTCATCCCCTTTGGCAAAAACTCTGTACCCATGAACTGTAACATAGGCGGTAGTACACTTAACACAGAAAGTGTGATAACAGACCTTGGGACACAGGTGGACATTAGTCTCTCCTTTGATAATCACATCGCCACAGTAGTCAATAAATCCTCCTACATGGCACACCTCATCAAAAAAGGTTTCTCATCCAGAAAAAAGAGGTCATTATTCCCCTCTACTCAGCACTCATTAGACCCATTATAGAGTACAACACCCCTTTTGGTATGTACTTCACAAGACATCTGCAACAACTGGAAAGGCCGCAGAAAAACCTCACAAAGAGGATTACCGGCCTCAAACTGATGCCCTACGCAGACCGTCTCAAAAAACTCCAGCTTTACTCCATCGCATATCGCCTACTCAGAGGCGATCTCTGCCTAACATACAAAGCTATGTCAAACCCAGAGCTGTTGGACATGCTTCACTTAAAGAAATCCCAATCCCTCCAAGCTACATGCTCTAGGGACCTAAACCTTGTCACCACAATAAGCAGAACATGCCAGAGGGATAGATTCCTGTCCCAGAGACTTCCCATACTCTGGAATAAACTACTTATCTATATCAAACAAAGCTCCTCATTAGCACTCTTCAATAAAAATTTTGATGATTGGATGTGAAATAGGAAATTCATCTCGGGGATCACCTCTGTGGCTCTGCTCGACAGTGGCACAGAAAAATAATTTTCTTGGGTGGTAAAAGCCAGGGTACCTTTTTGGTTGGGCGTGTATAGGCCGATAGCCTAGTACCTACCTATGAACCTATGAACCTATGAACTGCTCACTTGCAAAACAACACCCACATCAACACATAGAGCTACATCTCATGGAGCCTCTCCCTCTAAGCCCATAAGGCAAGTCACCACACAATCCAACATTCTAGTCATTAGAGACTCCATTGTGAGACACACTGATGTCCCTCTCACCAGGCTGAGTTAGGAGAAAGTTTTTGCCAGTTGCTTGTCAGGGACTAGGATCCACTACATTATGCATGCACTCAAGCCATTGGACCACAGTTACCAATTACCAACATGAAAATGGTTTCTCTTTGTTTATGTGAACCTGGCAGTAATGTATTGCTAATTAAAATGTATGTTCTATACAACAGAACATTGGATATTGTGTGTGTGTATAGTTGGGATGGTGCCAATCCGCATCTCTCGTAGATATGCATTCACTGGTGCTGGAAAAAAATGAGTCCTGTGGCCCAGGGTTTGTTTGAAATGAAAATATTTTATTTAACAAAAGGGAACTTCTTTTTCTTTTTCAACGAGTTAGTTTTAACATTGAAACAGTGAGAACAAATCTTTTATTGCAGAAGTGAAGCAACGGTAACTGCATTTAACATTCAAACTTGCCAGAAAGACAAGAAAAATCAAGGGAAAACCTAAGTTTACATACTGCTTAAATGTTTAAAGATATTTAACCCTCCAATAACTTTTGAGCACTTTCGGCTGTCCACTGCAGACTTCTTCAGAAAAAGAGGGGAAAAGGAAGAATACTTGGGGATCATTCTTTTGTAAAGTGGGTGTATATACCACTGGTGAGTAATAATGGGAGATTCCTGTGAGGTAATGTCTCGGTTAAGGGAATCCCTTACTGAGCGGGCGTGATGAACACAATATTGTGTCCATTTGAGGGCACAATAGATGTTAAGGTGTCCATTGAGCCTGATGGCTATATATCAGCTGCTAGGAGAATTTGCCATTTAAGCTCTTTGAGTTAAAGGATGGTGGCAAATTCTCCAAAAAAGGTTTTAGAGCGTTCAAGCACTACAAATTTAAAGGAACCATTACACAGCAGAGAATGCCTGGCTAAGGCATTACTGTCGTCTTTGTTCTTGATACCACTAGGTTATTGATAATGCATTGCTGCAGTTTTCCTGTGGTAAGACCCACATAGAAAGGCCTGGAGGGGCTGCATAGGGCTAGGTAAACCACGTTAATGGATTTGCAGCTGAAGGTACCTCTTGCTGCGTAGGTGTAATTTCTGCGTGGGATGCGAATACTGTGTCAAGTCTGGATTGCATCACAATAATTGCAGCTGTGGCAGGGGTGGGTTCCAAGAGACTGGAGTTTTTTTCTTTATTATATTGTTCATTTTCAAACAGGGATTTCAGGTTATGGGTCATCTCATAGCAGAAGCTTGTCTGAGTTCCCAGGGTGAATGAAAAATCAGGATTCACTGAGATAATGTCCCAGTTTTTCAGGATGATTGACCTGACTTTTCGATCATCCATAATGATGGGAAGGAGGAACCTGGGAGTAAAGTCTGGCTCCTTTTTAGAGTTGGGAGTGAAACCTGGAGGGATCCTCTTGGGACATGTAAGTGAGATTTCTGTCATCACATCAGGGATCAGGTTGGTGGGGTGGTGTCTTTCAGTAAAAAGTTGTTTTAAGATCTGACATTCTGCTTGGAACTGGGGGTTTCACTGACTAATCTGCTAAGTCGGATGAACTGTCCAATGACAGTGTTCTTTTTTATGAACCAGGGTTGCTGACTGCTGAAGTCAAGATAGTTATTTCTAAAGGAACTTTTTCAGTGGATATTGGACTGAAATTTTAACTGCTCACAGTCCAGTGTGAGGGAGACATCAAAGATGTCTACCTGGGGGCGTACACTGCAAAGGGTAAAATCCAAGAAATGGATGTATCCCTTGAGCTCCAGGATGAATTTAGTGAGCTCTTGGTTAGTCCCCTGCCAAATGAAGAAGATGTCATCTACATAACATTTGTATAGATCGATCCTCTTAAAGCCTCTAACATTTTTTAGAAGGTCACTTTCCCAGCTGGCTAGGACCAGGTTGCTGTAAGCAGGTGCCATTTTTGCCCCTATGGCAACACCTTTTTGTTGGTGGATGATTTCACCTTCAAAGGTGAAAACGTTGTTGTGAAGTACTGTCTTGATTAGTTCGCAAATGGAGTGAATAGTCCTGTTCCAATTGGTATGCATCCTTAAGTAATTGCTGGCAAGGGTGATCCCTTCTTAGTGCGGGATGTCGGTGCATAGTACCACAACATAGAGGGTAACTAGGGTTTTATCTTTAATGGTTAATGGGTATTTGTGCCATAGGTCTAAATATTCACAGGAGTCTGAGAAAAAATTCAGATGACTGTACCAGAGGAATGAGTTTGGCATCTAACAAATCTGAAATAAATTTGGTTTTGATACATTTAGAAGATACAATGTGTCTAAAAGAGGGGTTGTTTGCACTTTTTTGTGTTTTGGGGACCACAAAAAGCTTCCCCAAACTAGGGTAGTCTACTGCCATAAATTTGTATTCTTCATCTGAGATGTACCCTTTTTGTAAGAGTTCTAATAGTTCCAAATCTATTTCTAAGAAGTGTTGCAAAGCATCATGCTGGGTGACATATTTGTAAGATAGACCCTGTTACGTTCTTCATTGATTTGCTTGGTGTAGGCTGCACTTTCTATCATTATTCCATCTGCCCTTTGATCAGCTTTCATTGCTCTTATCTGGGGGACAGACCTAAGCTGTGTCAGGGCTGTCTTTTCCTTGGGGTTGAGGTTGTGCCAACTATGCCTGGGGGAGCTTCATGAGGATTTCTCTAAGTTGTTTTTCACAAACTTCTAAAAAAAGGCTAAGGGTGTTGCCTATCTTAGGGTTAAACACACTTTTCCTAGTGAGGGGGTGGGTTAACCCGCCCCTTTCAACCATACAGACCATACCTTGGGACTCTGTATTAGGTGTGGAATTAAATACAAATTCAGCTTCAGAGACATTACTATTCTCATTAGCATTATCAAACCTGCTGTGCATGAAAGAATCATTCATAACATTATTACAATTGTCTTTATTATCATGCAGCACCTTTAAGTTAAGTTTCCTGGTGTAGAACTTGTAGTCTAAAATGGTTTTAGAGACCTCGGCTCTTTGCACAGGAATGAAATTTAAACCTTTTTTCAAAACATTTAAAGTGTGTGTATCAAAGAGTCAATCTGCGAGGTTAAAAATTGTACAAAATATTATGGCTAATGGTGCCTGCCTATTTACCCTGTAATGGAAGCTCTGTGGTTACACAGTCATCACGATTCTCATTTTGAACATCACTTTCCTGTAAGTGGCCCCTTTTGTTGCCATTGGTGTATTGGGAATCCTGGTGATGACCTTACCTGAATTCAGTAAATGTTGTACTTGTGAAGCATCAGTATTAATATCTAGTAGATTCTGTACATGTAAAGTATCAGTAGTAAGTCTGGGTTCTGTCCTTTGACCTGTGTGAGTGGTAGTAGTAATAAATTCACTGAAAACATTAAGTATTGCTACATCTGTGTTGAGTTCGGGCCCAACATTTGCATGCTCCAATGCTGTGGTTGGTTCACAATAAACACTATTGCTTTCATTTAGTGAAATCTTTTCCGAGAAAAGATTTCCAGTCATGTAATGGTTCATGTCCTTCTCAGCTTGCATTGCAGGACTCTTATCTAGATCTTTGGTCTGTTTGTAACTTCCTCGTGACGATGAGGACGTGATTTTGCTTAGTAACTTAGCTACAATGTATCTAAGGAAGTGACATCATGTTAATATTGTTTTAAATGTTGGCGCCTTTCTTTGTGCTTCTTGTTGTCTTTCTGAAGAAGCTTCTGCATAGCGGAGGCGAAAACGCTAATCTTCAAATAAAGAACGTTAATTCTCCTAGTGGTTCTTGGTCCGTTGGTACTGTTTTTGTAGATCTTTGGTCTTGTTCATCTTTTTAGACCTATTATCAGGTATGTTTGGTCTCCTGTATCTTTTAGAAGAAACATTGGCTTTAAAAGAGCCTGGTTCAATAAACACTTCAAATCTGTTGATCATGGGAACACTAAAATAATATTCAGTACTCCTGTCATTGTAGAAATCTTTCAGTCCTTCACTAGTTGGTGGTATGACTGATAAAGGATCTTCATTTCAAACAAACCCTGGGCCTCGGGATTCATCTTTTTCCAGCACTGGTGACTGCATATCTATGAGAGATGTCACTATCCCATCCAGAGGTCTGCCAATCACTCCAAGAAGGCTTCGTATGTATATTGAATTTTCTCATTCCTTCAATTCCAAGTAGTTTTTTTGCTAAGTACACACACACACACACACACACACACACACACACACACACATATATATATATATATATATATATATATATAAAATACACACACACACACACACATACACACACACACACACACACACACACACACACACACACACACACACACACACACACACACACACACACACACGTTCATATATAATGTGTGTATGTATAAAGGCAGAAATGTATGTGTGTGTGTGTGTGTGTGTGTGTGTGTGTGTGTGTGTGTGTGTGTGTGTAATAGTTATATTTATATTTATATTAATATTTACATTTCATTTATCATCTTGTAAACACATTTTTGGTGGTGTGACAGAAACATAAATACATACTTGGTACAACAATAGTTTAAGTAGATCGAAGACCACATCAAGCTTACTATGGTTCCCCTGTGTCTGCCCTATTTATGCTATTTGCAAAAATGTAAAGTAAAAATGTACATACTTCATACACAAAACAAAGACACTGGCATCATCCAAAATATTTTAGCCTGTCTGTTTGGGGACTGATGGATAATTCCTTGTTGCATTATATGAACCACACTCACCTGGGTTAGTATGCTACCACATGTGGTTCCACTTTTGGAATCCAACAGCTTGTTTAATTGAAACCTGAGAATCTTTAGGCTTTACCACAGGCAACAAGTGAGATTTAATCAGATGGGGATTGTCTTTTTTTCTGAAACAAACTGGAGCTGCCACCACATTGGACTGGAGCACTGACATTGTTTTCACTTGAGGGTAAGTGTTGTACTCAGATGTGTGTGTTTTTAGAAAGGCAGGTTGGTAAATTAACTTGATCAGGCTCAAATCCTGTACCTTGGCTACCTGAGACAAGAGCCTTAATCCTCCACAAAAACTACCAGACTGTTAACTTAGTTTTTTTGATGGGTAAATTTGTCTTTTATTGGATCATAGATTTTGTTTCACTGCTTAGTGAAAACATCTACAGGGGTGCATTTTCAAGGAATGTGAGCTTCAGTGCATTTTCAAGGAATGTGAGGTTCACGGGAAGAGAGGTTTACTGTTGCTCATGCTTAGTCTGTTTTCAATGTGCCACTGTTTTGTTTAGCAAATGGCTGCCAGTGTTTGTGCTACAGAGTTTCAAAGCAGTATTAGTAGCACAACAGGCAGTATTCTTGTATTTGGTGCAGAAGACAGTGGGTTCTATTCCAACACGATGTAGCTGGATTCTGATAATGCAGTACACTTTGGTGTGGGTGTGTGTGTGTGGGAGGGGGTTGCTCCCCTGATAACATTGTCCTTCAGATGAAATATTAAACAGAAGCCCCATCTATGTTGATGGTAGGCTCTGCAAAGTCCTTTACATCTACCTGAGCAATCAAAAAGAGTTCTAATATCAACCCCTATTCAGCAAACGCTTGAAATAGCAAAGCTGCAGAACACAGAATATTTTCCTAGGGAAAGTATTCGGTGGGCCGTTTCTACGGCTTCGCTATTTCCTCGACTGTGGTGTGAAGGTGACAGACTGGATTAAGGTAAGTGTGCAAATGGACTGAGGTAAGGTGAGTGTGTGATAGTTAGGGACCTTAGGGATAGGGAGCGGGTAAGGTGAGTATGCGATTGTTAGGGATCTTAGGGTTAGGGATTGGGTAAGGTAAGTGTGCATTAGGGACCTTAGGGTTAGGGAGTGGGTAAGGTAAGTGTGCGTTAGTTAGGGACCTTAGGGTTAGGGTTGGGTTAAGGTAAGTGGATAGCTAGTAGTGTATGTACGGTTTAGTGTAAGTTTTTGTGAAGTGTGTATGTGTGGACTATGTATTTTGGTGTGCTTGTGCTGTGTGTGTGTTTTCTCAGAACAGCAAATTTTTTCCAAGGGAAAAATTTCGCTGTTCTGAGCACTCAAGTATATCACATTTCGAGATTCCAAGGTCGAGCTTATGATGTTCGATATTTTGGAATTTCAATAATATGATATAGACCCATACACACACACACACACATATAAATATATATATATATATATATATATATATATATATATATATATATTGCTATTATTTATAAATATTTACATATCTGCAAATATATAAATATACAAATCATTTTGCAAATATTATTTATTATTATTATTTTATTTTACATTTGTTGACCGGGCTAGTCTAGCTGGATACATGTCCTTTTTCAGTAGAGGCCCGGGGAGAAAAGCTCCAGAAGAAAAGAAGGTACATATCATATACAAGCATAGATATTATACATAGTATAGTCAGAAAAAAAGAAGGTGCATATCATATACAAGCAAAAGTAAGTATTATACACATAAAGACATATAAGCAATTGGCTATACATTCTGTTGACTACAGGTGCAAGCAAGCGTAAATATTATTCACATAAAGACATAAAAACAAATTGGCTTTAATTCCATTAAGAAACAGGTGGAGGCTTTTGTAGTTAATCTAAGAAGGTTACAATGTGCTTCCTTCTGGGAAAGAGGATGATTTTAGGATGGGAAGAGGCTAGGAGGTGTTGGACGTTTGGTGTTAGTCTGGTTTAGTACAGGGGCATAGCCAGTGGGACTTAAGGAATTCTTTGAGGTGATTTTTGAATTGATTTAGAGAGGTCAAGAGTCTTAGTTTGTTTGGGAGGGAGTTCCAGAGTTTTCCAATGGAATTGGCATAGAGAGCGTCACCTCCTGAGTTGTTAGATTTAATGGTTTGCACTTGGAGGCTTTTAGATGATCTGAGGTAAGTGAGGTTGCAGTAGGGGGTAAGTATTTTGCTCAATGAGGGGGTTTTGTCTGGTTGGTTCATTATTTTAAATGCCTCAGCAAGTTGGTTGAGTTTGAGTATATTGGGCAATTCTAACCAGTCAAGTGATTTTAGGATTAGGCAGTGGTGGGTTTGATAAGGCATTCCCGTTATAAATCTGGCTATATGGTTATAGGCTGTAGAAAGTTTATTGAGCTCACTCTTGTTGAGAAATGAGAGTATCGGGGAGGCATATAGAAGGGTGGAAAGGAGATGGGTGCGTGCGGTAGTTAGTTTGGTGTGTGTGGTTAAGAAGTTCTTTATTCTATACATGGACCCGAGTTTCTTGTTTACAGACTTGATGGTCAGGCTGACATGTGTATCAAATTTTAGTTTGTGGTCAATGGTCACACCTAGTAGTTTGGTGTTGGAGACCGGTTCAATAATGGTACCATTGGTAGAAGACACTTGGAAGGTTGGGTTGTTGACATTTAGTGGTTCTTTTACTTGGGAGGTAGTTACAGTGGGGAAAAATAATAGTAACTTGGTTTTAGTAGGATTAAGTAAGAGTTTTAATTCGGAGAACCATTTTTCTACTATAGTAAAACATTTCTGGGTTGTGGCTTGGAGTTTGGTGAGAGAGACGTCAGAGCAGATCAGGGTGGAGTCGTCTGCATATTGAATGCAGGTGGCTTTGGGTATGACTGAGTGAAGATCATTAATAAAGACCGAGAAGAGAAGGGGACCAAGAATAGAGCCCTGGGGAACACCTATATTATTGGGGAGTAAGTCCGATAGCCTGCTTTGCCACTGAACAACTTGTTTTCTTCCAGAGAGGTAAGCTTTAAACCAACTTATGGTTGAATTGTTAAGTTGTAGGGTTTCCAGGGTATGGAGCAGCTGCTGGTGATTGACCATATCGAAGGCTTTCGATAGGTCAAGAAAGAGAGCAGAGGATATTAAGTTATTGTTGCGGTTGTTGTTGACGGAGTCAACAAAGGAGAGAAGAGCAGTGGTTGTGCTATGATGGGGACGAAAACCATGCTGGGTATTAGACAAGAGGCTGTTAAGGGTAAGGTGGTTTATAAGTTGTTTGTGAACACATCGTTCCATAATTTTGGCTAGTGGAGACAGAATTGCTATGGGTCTATAGTTAGATGTGTCCGTGGAGGTCCCGCCTTTGTGGAGAGGGATGATATAAGAGATTTTCCATATGGAGGGAATGGTAGCTTCAGTTATGGTTCTGTTGATTAAGATTGATACGGGATATGCTATGACATCAGACGCTATTTGTAAGTATTCAGCTGGGAGTTGGTCAACTGCTAGGGTTGTTGGTTTTAGTTTTTTCAAAAGTTTACGAATATAGGAGGTAGATGTTGGTTGTAGGTTAAAGGAGGGGTGGGCAGGATCTTTAGTTAAGGTTACAGGTGAGGGAGCTGATGTGAGCTGACTGGCTAGGGACTGAATGGTCTCGGTAAAAAAAAGAGTTAAAGGCATTGGCTATTACTTCTGGATTTTGTCCTATGTATTTCTCAGGGGTGGGGGTGGTAGATTTGCCTGGATGAAGGAGGTTATTAAACCCTGCCCAAAATTTCTTAGGGTTATGCTGATGTTTATCCTGGAGGTGACAGAAATATTGTTTTTTGTCTGTAGTAATGGCTGCTTTTGTTGAGTTTCTAAGCTGTTGATACTTGGTGCAATCTAAGGGAGTTTTAGTAGCTCTCCATTTGTTCCAGGCCTGGTCTCGGAGTTTAATTTTGGTTTTGGTATCTCTTGTTAGCCAAGGTGCGATGCGTTCCTTAGTCCTGATTAGTCGCTTTGGAGCATATGAGTCAAGTATCTTGAGGAATGTATCATTAAAGTATGACACACTCTCATCTAGGGGCAAAGTTTTTAGGATCGACCAATTACAAGATTTGAGTTCAGCAAGAAATTTGTCTGGAACAAATTTCTTCTTATTCCTGACCAGTCTAGTTGGGGTGGGGTTAGTAGGTGGACATTTATTTTTAATGATATAGGTAATAAGGTGGTCACTAAGGTCATTGGGGAGGGTCCCTGTGGTATAGCTATTTGTGCCCTTATTAGTAAGAATCCAGTCAATGATACTGTCTTTTTGCTGAGCATTGCCAATTCTAGTGGGAGATAGAATATTTTGGGAGAAACCATATAGGTTGATGGGGTGAGGATTTGTATGCTCAGAGCAGAGGAACCAGTCAATATTGACGTCTCCTAGTATGATGGTTTCTTGCGGATAGTTGTTGGCAAACAAGCTGAGAGTTAGCTCGAGGTTTTCTAAGTTCTTGCCTGGAGGTATATAAATTACTACAAGATTGATACTTTTTTGGTTGTTTAGGCATAGCTTTAGGGCAATCAGTTCTAAGTTAGAGACTTTAGGAGGGTGGAGTGGGTTCCTTATGATGTTCAGAGAGTTCTTAAACATGATAGCTATACCCCCGCCCTTTCTAGTTGTCCGATCAGCCCTAAGAATATTATATCCGGGTGGGATAATTTCTTCATCCTTAGTGCTCGGTTTTAGCCATGTTTCTGATAGGCACAGGATGTCGGGGGAATGGGTAGCTAGTAGAGCGTGTAGGTTATGCACCTTATTATTAATGCTTCTAAGATTAAGGTGGAACATAAGTAGGGAGACAGTAGGGTTTCTGGCAGATTTCAAGGAGCTGAAGCTTGGGACAGTGTTAGGACCTGGGTTGGGGTGGATATCGCCATCTTTTATGAAACATTTTTTCAGATGTTCTAGTAGTTTTTGGAGCTTAAATAGTAACTTAAGATCGGCTTTAGTTGTGATTGCTCTAGGGTGGCAGAGAATAAGATGTACTATCTTGGAGCCTGTGTTATTGGTAGGGTGGGAAGAGGGAGAGATAGGATTGGAGGGATGGTTTGAGTGTAGGGAGGTGTGACTCCTGGGGAGGTGAACTCCTGAGATGGCTTGAGTTTCATATCTGGTTAATAGATATGGAGTGAGAAGGAGAATTACTATGATGGGGATAATAGAAAAAGAGTTTTTATCCATGGTATAGTGAGAGGCTAATGGGTGTGAAGACTAGGAGAATATCCTTGATAGAATGGATGGGCAGGATTTGAGAGGGCGAGGTGATTGAGAGGAGAATAGAGAGAGGTAGATGGGGGGAGGACTATTCATAATATCCTTTGCAATCATGCTAAATTTTCATCCCTGTCAGACCCCAACTCATTTTTCCATAACCACCATCTCATTTTACTAATATTGTTGCTAAAATCTATATCTATTAACCATTAAACATAATTTCATGCATTCTTTTATTCCATATAACCCATAAAATAACTTTTTATCTATTATTTTAACATATTCTTTACTTCTATTCTTATAATATCCATATCTAATTATATTCTTGTTTATTTACTTATTTTCTAGCTTCAAAAAAATGTTCTTTATATAGTTTTCCCAATAACGTTTTTACTCTTTTACATTTTAAAAACATGCGTTCTGTAGCTTCTTCTTGACAATGTAAAATATCATATCACATTTCTTTTTATTTGACATACTTCCTTTTACTGTCAATGTATCTAGTATCAATCTCCACAAAAAAATCTTTACATTCTACTTTCTGATTACACCATTTGCTTCATATTTTTATTGCTTGAATTTTTTCATCTGTTAGATTTTCCCATGGTTTTACATAGTAATGTTTTATTATTACATTCTTAAACCACACCTTTCTATCTTGTTTTATATCATCAGTTTTTGTTTTCCATTTTTTGTCTTGGTAAGTTTTCATAAATTCATTTATATACTCATTTTCTCGTCTACACTTTTTACCACACCCCAGAATTTATCATCCTTATAAATACACAGTTTTACTACCAATCTCTAATTTTTTCATTTATCTACTTTAACACTTCGTATAAATTTAATGAAGCAGTGTATACACTGGGTTAATTTACCCTAAACCTCCTTCTTATTTATTTACATACAAAATGCATCTTTTTACTTGGTTTAATTGAGAACCCCATATAAATGAAAAAAAAAATATCTGCAAAAATTCCTTTTCAAATACTGCTGGCAGCTTAAATACACTTGCTAAGTATGCTATTTCTCCCATCATTACTGAAGTTATAAAAATTGGACTTTTTTCTGAATTATAATTTATATGTTCTCCAGAAAGGATGTTTGCTTTATTTTTCTATTGTTTTTCCCATTGAATTCTGTTTGCATCTTTATTCCCAGATTTTATACCTAACACAGCAATTTCATTCATTGTAAAATATATACCCCTGGTCTTTACTACCTCACCTAAGCATTTACTTTTCTCTTTATTTAAAGCTGTCCCTGTCATTTCTAGACACCCTTTTCAGCACATTATTTCTTTTATCTAAATTTAGTTTTTTGCAATTATTATAATGTCATCTGCATATGTTAACAGAAGTAGAATTTTTAACCCTTCAGGTGTTTTATACCCTACCTCCTTTGTTTTGTAATTTATTTCACATAGTATCACATTAACAACTAATGTAAAGAGTGTAGAACTCATTCTATATCCCTGTCTTACAGCACTTTTCATGTGTACCTCTTGGCTTAACCAGCCATTTGCAAGTATTTTTATTTTATTATATATTCTTTTTTATCAATTTCCTTTCTTTCCTTTTTTTTGTACTTAACCCTTTCAATGTTCCTTTTTTTTTGTCTTTAACCCTTTTACCAATAGAATTCTTTTTTTTCCTTTTATTACCTTCCAGTTAATGTCTCCTTCATCATTTATTTCAGAACCTTCTTCTATGTCCTGTTTATTATCTTTTTCCTCATCTAATATTTTTTCTGTTTCTACCACTTCAATTTTTTTTCTTTGTTCATTTTCTCCTGTTTATTTTTATTTTTTTTACTGTTATTTTCATTTTTGCAATCCATCCATAAATGTCCACTTTTGTTACATTTTTTTTTTATTTTTGCATTATACCCCATACACTCAGTTTACTGGAGTTGCTCAGGGATTGGCGACTTTAGCCAGAGATCTAGCATGCATCTGTACAGAAATTAAAGGCATCCACTGAATTCAACTGAAAAATAAGCATATTTTTTGCCTTCATTGCACTTTGTGAACTGTGTTTAACTAAACTTCTGCTTCATTACTGCTCTGTTTTGCTGTTGTGACTGTGATTCTGAACTTTGAATTTTGGAGTACCTCTGCCTTATATAGCATAGGCTAGATTTAAACATAGAATCTAGACTGTTTGTATGACTTGAGCACTAAAACCAGCCATCCTACATTAAGAAGGTCCTCCTGCACACTTGTGGAAGAAGTGTGTGGCACAGGACCTATCGAAGTTGGGTATTGCTGGAAAAAGGCTCAGTTATGGACTTTCCTATTGGTTAGTTTGTGTTAAAATTTTTTAACTTCACTTGTATTTAAGCCTCACATTTGCATATAGCTGTGCACTGCACAACAGGGTTTAGAACTGTCATGTATAAATGCAGACATCTAGGAAGAACATTTTCCCTAGATATCTGCTAAGGAACTCTCACAAACTCCCCTGCTGCATTGTGAGCAACTCAATTCCACACTGAGAAGCATTGTTGTAACTAGCCTACTGCAGAACAGACCCATTGGTTAATCCTAGAGCAAAACCCGGTCTAACAAGCCCACTCCCAACTAGTAATTAAGATATAATCCTACCGTAATGGACAGTCAGTTTGACACCATTTCTCCAGCCAACCTGATTGACATGGGCTTCCTGAGGCAATGTAGAAATTGTCTCATGTTTACTGACAATCACTTAGTCCTAAAACAAATACAATATGTGAGAGATGTATATACACTGTAAAACTGGAATCAATTCTCTCACATAACACCAAAATGGATATCAAACAGGTTGTAGGCACATGCACTTCACCTCTTGCACATAACAAGCACACAACACATAAACCCACATATGCAGAGGTACTCACTAGAACTCTACCAAAAGGTCAGAGACCTTCCAAATGCAAAACTATTCCTTACATTACAGATATAATAGACTCCACTATACATAGTAACACTAGCACCAGTGCCTCAACTAATAAGCCCCTAAGTAACTCTCCTCAAAACCAAATGTCATGATCATAGCCAACTCCAAAATGAGACACACAGAAGTCCCCTTCACCAGGATAGACAAGTAGAATGGCATGCTTAGCTGCCTGTCAGGTGCCAGGATCCATCAAATCACACACACACCCAAGCCTCTTCACAGCAAGTACCAATATGACTCTGCCATAATCCATGTTGGGGTGAATGACATGAGATGTTCCTCTCTGGACTACGTCAGGAAAGACATGAGTGAACTCTCTGATTATGTGTCCAAGGCAGGTATGTCCCTAGCCCTAAGCTATATTCTACCTTCACCCAGGATGATGCCTCAGTATAAACAAAAATGATTAACTTCAACAACTGGCTTAGTTTCTGGTGTCATTCCAGAGGTATCCAGTATCTCTATGCCTGAGAAGACATGGTAGACAGACCGCACTGTTTTGCCAAGGGTGGTCTTCACCTGTCACCTCTTTGCTTTTGGTTACTGGAAAAGTCACTTGCCCCCCCCCCCCCATAGTGCCTTTTTAAAGCAACATCGCAACAACAAATTTCTGATGTAAAAAAATATCCACTCGAGACAAAGTCAAGATCATGCTGCTTAATACTAGAAGTCTAAACTGGAAACTGCACTCTCTGGAGGCACTCTTCACCTTGGAAGATGCTGATGTCTGTGCAGTCACTGCAACATGGTTCAAGGCTGCAGCAAGCACCCTTGCCATGAAAGGCTACAATTCCTTTCATACATTAAAACCTCAAAGTGAGCATGAAAGAACCAAAGGTGGAGGTGTAGCAATCTTCATTAAGGATAAATACACCTCAAGACTAGATAAACACTATGAATCTCCTAAGCTACTCCAAGTCCAATTAACTGTAGGTAAAACCCCCTTCCACATCATAGTTAGCTACAGATCCCCCACCATGAACCAAGAGAAGCTCACTGCCTAGCTGGACTTACTACAGTCACTCTCTCTATACAGCCAAACACCTTGGTTATGTGGGATTTTATCTATTCTTCCATCAATTGGGAGACATATATGAGCACTTCCATGCTCACCCTGAAGTTCCGGGACTTTGTCAATACAAATGCTCTGGAACAGATAATCTGTACCACCACAGGAGACTCAAATATCCTACACTTAGTACTCTCCAACATAGGTGGTCACCACACTACCCCCTGTGTATTACCCTCCCTGTTAAGGTCTGATCATAAGTTAGTCTTATTTGAACTAGCAATGGGACCTGACTCCCCCCAACACCACCACAGTTGCTAAAATAATGAAAAGTTTCTCCAAAGCAAACTACAGCCTACTAAGTGATGGTATAAATAATTTTTAACCACTTGCTAATGCAGCAAACAAAAACTCCTCTACAGAGGTGTGCACAAATGCCTTGTATAACCATTTATACAACTGTAGAAACTTGGCTGTACCTGAACGGACCGAAACCAGGTCCTCATGAAAAAACAAGCCACCCTGGTGGACCTCAAGTATAAATAGGTTATATAACAAGAGGAAAAAACTAATGTCTAAAAACATGAGGAAGTTGACTCAGCAGAGGAAGAACATCCCCAACAGGTTGAACAAGCAGATCAGATATCTTGCAAAGTCCTCTAAAGCTAATTATGAAGCTGAATTAGTATCCCTAGTGAAGGAAAATCATAAGTCATTCTTTAGTTATGTCCGAAATCTTAAACAGAAGGCCCAGCTTTGTACTGAACTAGTAGTGAATAGTACCACAGATACTGAACTGAAAAGATTGCCAACCTGATAGATGACAGATTTGGCACAGACTTCACCCCCCCATCCCCACCACTCATACAACAAAACATACTAGCCACCAGTCCTCTACCTAGTATCTCCAAACAGCAGGTCATAACCATGCTCTCCAAGGCCAAATTCATGGCCTCTATGGTACCAGATAATATCTCAGGCTGCTTACTAAATAACCGGAAACAGAATCTGGTATAATACCAGCCACCAATCCTTTACCTAGAATCTCCAAAGAGCATGTCATAGCCATGCTCTCCAATGCCAAAAAGTCGGCCTCTATGGTATAAGATAACATCCCAGCCTGCTTACTAAATATCCTGAAACAGGACATGGTGGAACCACTTTAAACACAGCCTAAGCATTGGCTTTTGATCCAGCAGACTGGAAAACAGCAACAGTGATCCCCTTGCACAAAAGAGGTCCATCAACTGACTCTGGGAACTATAGACCCATAAGCCTAACCAAACTTATATGGAGAGCCATGGAAAGAATCATCACGGACCTTATGAACAAAGACATAGATGACCTTAAAGCTCTTGACCCAAACCCAATTTGGCTTCATTAAGGCCAAATCATGCTTATTAAACCTGGTGGACTTCCTCAAGAATGTTTCCAAAGCCCCAGATGAAGGCAAAATAGTACATACCTCCTATCTCAACTTAGCCAAGCTTTTCAACACAATCCCCAACTCGGGAATCAATGGGAAACTCTCCCAGCTGTGGATTATCCCATACATCACTAGATGGGTAGCCAAATGGCTCACCAACAGAATACATACAGTCAAAGTTGGGGATTCCCCCTATTCCAGTAGACCAGTTACCAGTGGTGCACCACAAGTATCTGTGATGGGCCATCTATTGTTTGTAATTTATTTCTCAGAAGTCTAGGCTAAATTAGATTGCCTGTGGCTTACCATGTTCACCGATGATTGCAAAATGGGTGCAATCATTGAGTCCCCTAATGATGTTAACATATTACAAAAGGGTGCCAAAGTCATGGATTTACACTAAACACAAAAAACTGCATTATCATCTCCTTTAGTAAAGTGGATGTCCCTGCAAATTACAACTGAGACAGTATCCCCCTAAGTTCAAACCCACTGATGCAAGATTTGGGCACACAGGTTGATAGCACCCTAAACTTTGATCAGCATGTGTCCAGAGTGTTAAGGACAGTCTTCTGCATTGTGCATCTCAAATGTAAGGGCATCACGTCCAGGACTATGTATGTTCTAACTCCTCTGTACTCGACCCTCATCAGATCGCAAATAGACAGCAATGCTCCCTTCTGTATGTACCTTGCTAGACAACTGCAGCAACTGGATAGACCAAAACTGTTCCTCCCCAGCAAAATACAGGGCCTTCAATACATGACCTATGTGGATAGACTGAAAGCTCATTCACCGTATTTTGTATCATATAGGTTGCTGAGAGGTCACTTTTGCATGGTCTGTGGAGCAGTCTCTGACCAAGCTCTAATGGAAATACTGTGCATCCGCAGGTCAAAGGGGACAAGATTCACTCATTCCAGGGAACTTAACCTAGCCTGTGACATAAACAAGACATGTTGGAGAGATGGATATGTCTCCCAGAGATTTCTGTTCCTCTGGAATAAACTCGCATTTCACATGAAGCAAAGCGCCTTAATGACCTTGTTTAAGTAAAAATTGGACACTTGGAAGGGAAACCATAAATTCATCCTGGGAGCGACATCTATGTCCCTCATGGACATGGGCTGTCAGTGCTGACCATCGATTTGCTGATATAGACCAGCTAAACAAGGTCAGTTAGGGAATATGGGTATAATATGGCTAAGCTTGCAAAGGCTCTAGGCCATTAGCCTAGTAAACTCCTGTGAATATATGAACCTATTTTCTTTTCTGCAGTTACTTATCAAATGTTCTCTTTTCCACAAAAAAAAAAAACAAACAAAAAAAAAAAAAACATGTTTTGGGTTACCCCCAGTGTTTTACAACACTCCTGTTCCCCACCACATTATTATGCTTGGTGTATGCATAATTTTTTCTCTTTCTATTTTTAACACAATATTACAGTCTCAGCCACCACTCCATAAACCCTTTTTGTCATAAACTTTTACAATGTCTAGTACTCGTTTACATAAAGCTTCCAAATGTCCTTTCAAAGTCTCTCTTTCTACCTCTGCTCAAAACTGTACATGAATCTTATTTTTTGTTTTCCTGTTAAAAGCTTTTATCACTTAAAGATTACATGGGAGACAGTCTTTCTTTTTTTCATATTCTCCAAGAAAAATTTTCATTGAAAAAACAGTCTAAAATATAATGTCACAAATGTCTTTGCTACTAGGAATAAATGCTCTTATCTCATGTGCTTTTACAGTCAAAGGAGCTATTAAATCATATAGACTTCATACCTGTCCATTTCTTTGTCTTTTTTAGTTTGAATCCTTATCACATACTTCTGTTTCTCATTTGCTTCTGCCTTTTATCTGCTTCTCCACTTTTACCTTCTTTTATTTTCTCTGCATATGTTTTCTTTGCCTTCTTACCACAGTTCTTCAGGATTGGCTCTGCATCCTCCTTTTGTCTTTTCTCCATAATGTCTCCATGGGAAAAATCTCCTTCATTTTCTGGTTCACTCTGCATCCATTTCTTCCCACAATTTCTTCCCACAATCCTCCTGGCTGAAGGATTATACATCCATCATTTGCTGACTCATCTCCATCAAACAGGTTTCTTTGAAACATTTCCTCCAAGTCCTGCATACATTCACTGGTCTCTATATTTGCCTTCTGCTATATTTATTTCACTTCTCCATCATCACTGCTCTTTCCATCTGCCTGATTCTTTCTCTGGGCTGCCTCTGTGCCTGGAGTGGAAACAATAAGAGCTCCTCCAAAATGGGTCCCGCTCACAAAAATAATGAGTAGGGGTTCTTTATTGTTATATTCACAAATATATATATATATATATATATATATATATATATATATATATATATATATATATATATATATCTTATGTGCAGCTTTTCATAACATATTTACATTATTTACAATATCTACATTATTACCCCTCCAACTCTTTTCGCCACAACCAAAGTCTTACTTTTTTATTTCAAAATTTCTGGTAATGACCACTTTCCATCATCTTTTACTTCACTAATTCTTTCATTCCATATTATTCATATTATACAAAACATTTTTTTATCCATTTTGTTTATGTCATTTTGTTTTACATTTTTATAATGTCCACATTCGATCATGTTCATGTTAATACATTCAATATTTTGCAGTCCTTTTAAATATACTTATATATCTCTTAACCCAATTTAAGTATCCTTTTACATTTTATAAAAAAACATGTTCAGTGGTCACTAATTCACCACAATGTATACACATTCTATCTTTTAATGTTTTATATGGCATGTTTGCTTATTGATAACCTCCATAAAAAAATCAGAACATTCATCATGTTTCTTCTATTTGTTAATTCTCATTTTCACTGCTTTGCTTTTCTCTTCACTTATTTGTTTCCAGGTGTACCCATTGCTCCTCCTACTATTGGAACTATCTGGGTATCTTTCTTCCACATTGCTCACATTTCTGCTTACAAATCTTGATATTTTATGGCTTTGTGAGTCTCTTTATGCAGGACACTGTAGTCACTATGTGTAGTGATTTCAATAATCAATGCTACTTTCGTCTTCTTTTTTTTGACCACTATAGCCGGTTTTCTAGCATCTATCATTTGAACTGTTGGTAATGGATGATCCCATGTGATGTAGACTTCATCATTTCCTATGATGCTTTGTGGCTCATATTTCCGGTGTTTTTCAGCCACTTCAGTACCATAATGTTTGCAGAATCCCCAGTGCAACAGTCTCGAAACATTATTATGCCTTTCAGTATACAGTCCTTCTGCCATTAGTATGTCACTACCAGCAATGAGGTGTGCAACTGTTTCCAATTCTGTTTACAAAACCAACATCTGTCTGTTTCTTCCACATGTTCAATGGACTTTGTAAACCAACGTGTACATAGCCCACTATCTTGTGCTGCCAATATTAACCTTTCATCTCTTGGTTTGAATTTGCCTCTCCTTAACCATTCCTGCATTTGTTTCTGATCAACATGAGATTCTTCCAGAACTTTTCTATACTTGCATCTATATTTATGCATTTTCCACATTTCTTGCCTTCTCTTCTGGTCTTTCATCTTATATTCTTTTTTTTTTTTTTTTTTTTTTTTGTTTTTTCACATTCAGTTGCTGCCTGTTTTTTATCCACTTGTAGTTTGATTTCCATTTCTGCTTGATGCTGATATGCTTCTGCTAGCCTAAGCAAGGAAGTTATCTTAGATTTATTCTCCTCATATTTTAAAACTTTCGCTACATTTGGGTCTTGTGAGGTCAGCGAATATGTGTGGAGTCCCACGATTGCAGATCTCTACATGTAATCTGTTTCAAAGAGGGCAATCCCTCCTTCATATGCAGTGATTTTTATAAATCATTTGATGAGCATGAAGCATCCTTCTTGTTTTCCAGTCTAATCTGTCCAACACATTTTGGGGCCAATCAATCACTCCAAAACTGTAAGTAAGGACACGAAGAGCAAATTGGTTCATAGCTTGGATTTTGTTCCTAGATGTCAATTAATTTAAGTCTTCTAAAGTACTGCTTACTAAGTTTTATTCACATTTGCTCAAGTTTTATTGTTGATACTTCATCATTTACCAAATATTTATACACTCCCTTTTGCTCAAGTTCTTTTATATCACATTCTTGTCCCAAGCAGCTGTTTTCTTGGTACTGTAGTTTTCCTGCTTTAAATAAAGGTTGTTTTTGCACAGTTATGAAGACCACATGACAATCTTATATCATCTGTAAAAGATTTGATAACTTGTAATTGTACTTTCAATTTCTCATCTGATGAGCTATACAGTTTCAAATCGTCAAAGAGAAGATGAGAAGTCTTTACACTTTGTTGTTTTTTAGGAGCCAAATTATAGCCATGGCCTAAGCTGTTAAGTAGACAGCTTAATGGGTTAAGGGCAAAACAGAAAAGGAATGTAGACAGGGAGTCATCCTGGAATATCTCCCTTTGAATTTTTATGCCTGGAATAACAATAATTAGTCCTTTATCAAGTCTTAATTGCAAAGTAGTCTGTCAATCTTTCATGTTCACTGTAATGTAGTTGATCAGTGTAGGGTGTATCTTATACATTTTTAAGCACTCTTTTATCCATGAATATGTGATACTATCAAATGTTGTTTTTGTAGTCAGTCCATGCCATAACTAAATTTTTCCCTTTTTTACAGTTGTCCACTATGACTTTATTTAACATCAAACAATTCTTTGTTCCATATGACTTGCATTTATTGCCCTTTTCTTCTATTGCCATAATTGAGTTTTCTTCTAAATGACTACAGACTCTGCCAGCATTGATTCCAGTTTATAGTTTATATGTTGTTGGAAGGCAAGCTATTGGTCTATCATTTTTAGGGTAACTTGCAGGTTCACTCTTAACTAGGAGCATTGTTTTTCCTGTTGTGAAGCAGGTTAGTGTCTGTTTGGGGTGTGCATATAAATAGTTCTTACTCATGGCTAAATCTTCATGCAAAGACGCATGTATTTCTCTTTGAATATCTTTGGGGCTGCCTTTTTATTTTGATTAATTTGGCTTTCACCTTTGCATAAATATTGCATCATATCAGATCTCTTTCTTTCTCATGTCCATGTTTCTTTTTTATACTTTTCAAAAATATCTAGGTTTTGTTGTTTATATTTTCACTTCCACAGATGCTTCTTTTTCCAAACAGATCAAAGTTTCTTGGTCTATATACCGTTTTTCAAAAATCTTTTGTATTAATGATCACAGATTTTTATTTGAAGCTTCTGACAGTTTTTCTTGTGGAAGTATTTTTCTTTCCTCTAATTTATCTCTTAATCTTTTTGTATATCTTGCATCTGGAAATTCTGGGATTTTTGTGTAATAGTAACAATACTTAATTTCTTTCTTATCTTCAATAGTCCAGTCTATTGTCTTTATGGCTCTTCTTTGGCCTATCAGTTTTATGTTTTTTGTGGAGTGCTATTTCATTCTACAACAGGGGAGCCATCCTGCCCCTGGACCTGGCCTGGCCCCATTTTTTCTACTCCTAGCACCAGTGTGCCTACCAGGATTGGGCATTTTTTATCCTGGGTCTTGTGCACCCACCTATCGTTTTTATTTTTTGACCTACTTCTGCCCATGATATATGCTACATAAATACAGTCTATATATCAATGTCACCTTGGTGAGAGTTTGTAGAAAATGGTGTCCACCTTGTGAAGGTACTCACTAAGACTTGGGGATGAATTCAGTTTCAGCACTGCTACTCTCCTTTACTTGCTGACTTTTCATCTCTCCATTCAGACTGCAGTTTCATCCCTCTATTTGGTCCCCCTATTCCTATATAAAAATCTAAATGTTCTCCAAAGCATTCAAAGATCTCATATTCTAACTATCATATCTCTCAATTGTTGTTCTGTTAACTGTTCATTTCTGAACTTTATTCCTAAGATTTCTATCTCTACTTCATTAAATTTAATGTCTTGTATTTTTCCAAAAAAAGCCTAATCCTTTACTTTTCTCTTTATTAATAGTCAATCCTAACATATTCATTTCTTTATTAAGAATCTCTATAGTTATTTTCCTCTATTCTTTATTCTTGACTGCTAATACTAAGTCAGCTGCATATGAAAACCTAACTGGAATCATAATACCTTCCTGTGTTTTGGTATTTCGCTTTCTCTATTACTGAATTAATCTTGCTGACCACTGCATTCATAATTAATGCAAATAAAATGCTGCTGGTTGGGCATCCTTATTTAATACCACTTTTTAATATTACAGTTTCACTTAACCATCCATTCACTATGAATCTTACTTTGTTTTCCCATTACACTGATTTCAGAATGTTTATTATTTCATTACTTATAATCTTCTAAAAGTTTCCATAATGTTTTATGTTGTATTTTGTCAAAAGGTTTATTTATATCCATTAATAATATTTTCAATTTCGTTTTCCTAGTTATGTCTACTAATTTTCATATTAACATTAGCAGTTCTTGAATCCCTTTGTTTTTAATTACAAAGATTGTTCCAGATAACTTTATTAACTTTACTTGCTAATCTTTTCTCTATTATTTTCATAAAAATCTTATAACCTATATTATTTAGTATTAATGATTTTCAATTTTTATATCCATTTTTTCTACCTTTTTCCATGTGAATTTCATTACATCTAAGCATATTCATTTATCATTTATATCATTTTCAAACCATTTGTTCAGTACATTTAAAAAAGTTTTTTTTGCCATTCTTGCATGTTTTTGTACATTAATATTCCAGTCCATCTATACATGTAACTAATTATACATTTACCATCTTAAGTACATTTTGAAATTCCACTGTTGTAATCTTTTATTTGATTCTTGTATTGTCTTCTTCAGTTAACTTTCTTAATTTCCATTTATCGTTCATTGTAATGTTACATAGTGAGAATGTCTTCACTATATATTCTTTGATTATTTTCATAAATCCTTCTTATGTGTTTACTATAATATTTTTCCATTTTTTAATTCTTTTATTCTTCTTGTGTTTTCTTTACCATTTTACTAAAGTGCTGTACTACTTCTTCTTTCTTTCCTTGCAAAAAGTATCTTTGTTTAAACAAACTTTTTAAATTTTTTTCTTGATTCCTTTCATACAAATTCTTTCTATACACTTCTCTCTATCATTTATGTTTTTAAATATTTAGTTACTAGTTACTTTATATACATCAAAATTCTGTAGTCTTCCCTATTTTTGACATTTTAATACTTCTTGTCTATATTTCTCTTTTGGATTAATCCGCCAACTTGTCCAATATTTACAAAATTCTCTCAATATTTATTTGATCTTGCCATAATTGTTGTATTATATCCTTTGCATGTTCGTTTAATTCTGAGTCATTAATCCTTTTTATTCCTTTACCTATATTTATGTAATTCCTTGTTTCTTGTATCTGTATCCATATGGCTAAATTGTCAGAAAATCCTGTGATACTCAATCTGTATGAAACTATAAAATAATCAATTTCAGTTCTTAAATTACTTCTTTTATGTCCATTTGTTATTTTCTCATATATACATTTTATTACATTTAATCATATCTAGGATTACTTTAACATCTGCTCCTATTTTTGCTATGTCTTAAATCAAAATTAAAGTCCCCCATTACTATTACTTGCATGTTTAAACTTACATGATCCAGTATTTTTCTAAACATAATTTCACTTTGTTTCTGTAAAGTATATGCATACAGTGTGATTACTCTATAAACTTGATTTTTTATATTTTATGTCTAGTATTGCTATTCTACCAATGAGCACTATTGTATAATCTAATATATCTATTCATTCTTTGCACAAGATGGCTATACCAGAGAATTTTTCATGAACTAAATTCCAAATAACTTTACCTTCCCATAATCCATTTATTTGTTTTCTTTCATCACTTGTTCTGATGGTTTACAATCAAAATTTCGAGTGAACGTTCGCTGAGTCAGAATGTAGAATGTGCAAACTCCAAACACTGAAATCACGAACACCAGTGTTTTGGACTGCTAAATCTTGCCCCCTCTTGACCCATGGTAGTGCTTGTGTCTAGGTCCAAAACCAGAAGTGAATGTTGAAGTTCGGTGTTTTTTTGGAGATATGGAATTTTGGCAGTCTGGTTTTAACAAATTTCATTTGATAATATGAGTAAATGGCAATAGTCACTCAAAATATTGATAGTAAACCTATTCTGATATCTGTAACTGCTATAATGTCCATATCTAATGTTTTACACCATTCTAATACTCCTGTCCTGTGATTAATATTCTCCATGCTGTTGACATTAATGGCTAAGATTTTCACTTTAATAAATTAATTTTATTTTCATCCTGTTCCTTTTTTGCTTTCTCTTATAGTTACATTTTTGAACTTGCATTTTTGTCTTTTATTCTTTTACCTATAGAACCTCTTTTGCTTCTTACTTTTACCCATTTAATTTTAATTTCTGCTTTTTTCCTTCTCTTCTTTCCCTTTCTCTCAGTGTTTGTGCATACAGTCTCTTTTCATCTTTCTTTTCTTGTGAGTTTTCATTTTCCAGAATTCTCTGCATTATGTCTTCCCATGATGCTGTTTTTTGACTCTCTGGTTCACTTTGATCTAACAATTCTTTTAGGTAGACATTCCACAACCCTCCTGATTGAAGGATTGTAACAACACATACTGTTGTTGAAAAAACAATGAAAACAGATTCTGTTGGAAGATATTCTCAGACTCTAGCATTATACCATTCTCTGCACGTTTTTCATCTCCTATTGTTTTGTTAACATTACTGCTACCGTTCTTCTTCTTTCTCACCTCTTCCAACTCATTTTCTATTATGTTAGCTTCCGCAGCTGTTTGGTTAACAGCACTTTGATTCTCCATAGTAACCACCATGCTCTCCTTCTCCTCCATGTGTCTGCTTCTCTGAGCTGTCTTGTGCTCAAAATGGAAGACAGGGAGCATCACACTGAATTGTGTCCCCATACACTTGCTCGTACAATGAATAGGGGAAGTGCCTCAGTGCAATGGCCAAATTGCCCCAGTGGTATAAATAGTACCATGGGTCCATCCTGAAAAGATGTTACTAGCCTAGTGGGAGTAACTTGTCAACAATGGATATTGAAATTAAACATTTTAAATTAAATCCATATCTGCAGTTTATTATATTAGATTAGAGCTCTACCCAGGTAAACACACATAAATAAAATAAATTTCTACGGCTGATATTATGGGAAAAGTGTGAGGCACACACATGCCATGTGGATGATTCATCTGTATTGGTGACTAAAGCAGACCACAAAATTCAGACATATTTTGACATGGTTTGATGAAGCTAGGATTATTCGGGAACATCTCAATACTATGGAAAATGTTTGTTTCACAAAAGTGATAAAATGGCACTTTACTGAGAAAGGCACATTTCATATTGCTTTAATTTCTTTTTTTTTATATATATATATATATATATTTTGCTTAGGCAGTGCACAAGTCATTCAGAATTCTTTTTTTCTTTTCACTTCTGCACACAATCACAGATTCTACTACTTATAAATTTCATGCCCTAGTGTTAATGGTAATGCCTTGCTTACAGCGATAGAGGTATAATTCTGAACTTCAAGGTCAGTGCTATGATCTTCATGGATTTCTTTCTAGGCTAAGTCACTCTAAGTAATTTGTTAAATATTTTTGACTCCACAGTGATGATTATGAAGGCGAAAGTAAGTGTTCATGGCTCTCCACTCTCATTTGAAGAATGTTCTCTTTATATTTTGACTTGACATTTTCAATAAAGGTATTTAAAAAATGCTTTTGTTTTATCCACTATATGTTTGCATTTATTATGGCAGACTTATATAGTTTTATATTTGTTATTCTCTATATCTCTCTACATATGTAATGTCACATCAGAATGAAATGAGATCTAATTGTTCTGTCTCTGTGTGATGCTTTTGTTTTAATAAACTAAAAAATAATATATATACATTTAAAATATATGTTCATGATGGCCAGTGGAATAGAAAATGGAAATGCTTACAGAAACAAAATAAAAATGTTTCACAGTACATTTCACATTTATCACAATGTTTTGTTGGATCTAAAATTAACTTGGACTATGAGAAGCAATATTTCAGTGCTATAAATAAAAAGAAATATTGCAATAGATGAATATTTTATGCAAATGTGTTTTTCATTTAGTTTGGATAAAGTGCTGTTTATTAGTTTAATGGTCCTTGTCATCATATTTTACACACACACACACACACACACACACACACACACACACACACACACACACACACACACACACACACTCTCTCTCTCTCTCTCTCTTTCTCATTCTCTCTTATTGACTCAAAAAATCACCATATGCAGTGAGTATTATGGATCTATAATATGCACAGTCACTGACTCATAAACAATAAAATGTGAAGTAAGTGTTCTAAATCTGTTGCTTATTCAGTTATTTCATGGCAGGCAATATGCAGAAAATCATTATACTTATAAGAGAATATCACGGAAGATAGTTTGAGTACAAATAACAGTGTCTTATAGCAACCAGGTACATTTGCAGGGCTTCCACAGCAAGTGTGTGCTGTTGACTTTAGCATTGCCCTGATAGTGATTTGGAGGATGTCACATGGTATCCTCTCTGAAAGGTAACACGCAGAAGTCCAGGAGTGTCCCCTGTGCTGTTGCAGTGCAAGACGCATAGACATATATTTGGTTGAATGCTTCTTTGGTGACTGGGACTTAAACAAATTCACAACTGCAGAGGCAGAATAACTGTGAACCAACAGCGCAACTGACCAGAAGCAGCATATACCTTATGGCAGCAGTGTGAGTCTGTGCAGTTACCTCTGAATTTGCTGCTGGTAATGTGCACAGTTTTGTTAAGATGCGACCATGTGTAACTGAATACGATAACTAAGCATGAATGGCTGTACAAGTGATATGATATGCTGGTGCATCACCTAGCATATACATGTGATTCATTGAGTTCCGTGGCTTATTATTTCCACATGCTATGTGTACAGCACTCATGTCCATGGTATGTCATTACTACTAACTGCCATAATGGGCCCTATATTCTGCTGCCGTGACTGAAAATACAGGTAGTTATAGACATGACTCAGCACTGGTGGGAGTACAGAGGGGACTTCATGCCATTTATTGGACTACATCTGCATATTATTTTCAATGGGTTTTCTTGTTGAACTGCTGGATGTGTGACTTTGCCATCACCCCTAGTATGCAGAACAGCTGCCTCCAATTAATGCAATAATACTTGCTTTTGGTGATAAATTTGTGATAGTCACATCAGTCTCACTTTATAGCTTTTTGCTTTATGTAGAAGTGGAGTGAGCTCCAATAACCTTTGAAAATACTGCTTCTTCAAATGTTGCACTGCTTTTAATTTTGGTAAAACAGGATTCATGTAGAGCAAAGAACAGAACTATCAAAGCAGAAGAGGATCATAATCTACAAATATTGAAAAATATTGAGAAATATCCTCTAATCAAGTAAATGAAATTAAATCATACATTCATATTTTTCAAATGAAAACATTGATGTTTTAAGTCCCCTCAAAAATACTGCTGTTTATTTACAGTACTGAAAATCTTATGCCAAATGCTTTACAACAACTTTAGTAGCAGAGCATTACTTTTGTTTGTTATTTAGCTGTTGAACATAATGCTAAAAGTGTGAGAATTACAAAAATGTTTGCTTTTCATCTTGGCTATTACAGAAAGATTTCATTAATTAAATATCTGGAGACACAAGTACACATTTTATGAAAACTGATAAGGGTTCAACAATGAAAGTAATGGATGCCATTTGTTACATCAGTCTTATTAATGAAATGTTATCTGATGGAAACTGTTTCAAATACAGTGATATGTTGCTTTTTCTTTCAGTCCTACAAGATCAATAATTTATTTAGCTCTGGCTGATTTGTTTAAAATGAGTTTGATTACTGGGAATATATATGTGTATATATATATATATATATATGTATATATATATATATATATATATATATATACATATATATATATATATACCTATCTATATACAGATATATATATATATATATATATATATATATATACAGATATATATATATATATATATATATATATATATATATATATATATATATATATATATATATATGGGTCTACCTGATAACACCGACACACCAAAACACAGACAACGAAATAACCGACACGAAAAACATGACAAAAAAGAAAGTTCAGAAATACAAAACTTCACATGCCCGACAAACCAAAATCCTGACAATCAACAAAACAAATACCTTTCCCAAAAAACACACACACAGCACAAGCACATCAAAAACCTTACAAACCTACACTAAACCTTACATACACAACTATCTATGCACTAACCTTAACCCAAACCCTAACCCTAAGGTCCGTCACTATCGCACACTTACCTTACCTGCAACCTAACCCTAACTCACTTAATCAGCCCCAACCCTTAACTCTGTCACTATCGTACACTTGCCTTACCCACACCCTAACCTTAACTCACTTAACCTGCCCCTAAACCTAAAGTCCTTCACAATCTCACACTTACCTGACCCACACCCTACTCTAACGTCCATCACTATCACACACTTACCTTACCCACACCCTGACCCTAACGTCCGTTCCTATCGCACACTTACCTTAACATGTCGGTGTTCTCAGTGTCGGGATTCTCAGCTGTAGGTCTTCACCATTGTCGATCTTCCAGTGTCAGTGTTCTCGTCGTTGGCATTGTGCACTTTCGGCGTTTTCAGGTAGACCTATATATATATATATATATATATATATATATATATATATATATATATATATTATATATGTGTGTGTGTGTGTGTGCGTGTGTGTATTGGATATTGTGAGATCGCTAATCCTACTATTCTATCATTGTTTTATTTGACAAAAATTGGAAGAAGATTGGACAGCATTTCATGGAGAACTATTTTGTCAGCAACCTTTTGTAAAACAAAGCCATTAGCTGTTTTTGTTGATAACATTCTGAATCCCCTTTTGCTGAATATTCAGTTTTATTTTAAGATACATTCGGTTTACTGATATAATTATTATTGCAATTGCTTTTAATCAAACATTCTCTTTGTGACATTTAATATTAAGACTCTTTATCTATAATGTATTTGTCACATTTAATATTAAGACTCTTCATGTAGTGATTCTTTAAATCAAAGGCATTTTACATATTTTAACTATGCATTCTCCTTTGAATTATCATAAATTGTAGGTTGGGATAATCTTCGCAGAATTGATTTTAGAAAAAAAATGTTTTCCTTTTCAAGGTAAATATCACAAACAAGTTGCAGGAGTGGCCAAGTAGACTGTAATGTCCAAAGTATTTCCAATTCTGCCATGGTAAGAGAGAAATAAACATGTTAGAAACTCTAGTTTCACATAGCCTGTGTTTATTCTCATTTAAATGAAAATGGGGGGATTTAATAAAGCCTACACCGACTTAATTTTCCATGTAGGCATAGTGGCACACTGCTTACATGAAAGTAAGCAGGTGTGCGATCCAGTAAACACAGCTGAGGGGTGTGCACGCCAACACAGAAGTGTCTGTGGCATGCAAATCACCTCATAAGCAGGTGAACTGCATGCAATTGAGGGTGGTAGAGTGATCCAGCAAGCAGATAATCAGTCCTGCAGACTCCGTGTTGGTGTCCGCAATATACATGGAAAGAGTCCGTATTCAGGATGTTAAACAGAGAACAGGGGCTGTAAATGTGAAGTAAGAAGGACAGAAATAGCATAGCAGACACAGATATGTGAAAAAACATCCACTGTATGTCTAAAACCTAATGGAAAATAATTTTAACTAATACTTTTTTAATAACCAGTTTATGTTTGAGCAGTATGTGACAGTAATACATTATAGGACCCTATGTGGAGTATTTACAATGGTGTGGTTGCTAATAAGGCAGGCCCTGTAACCATGTAGTTCCCAGGTTGTGTGCATGGATCTCTATGCAAATGAGGTGGGGTGATTGAATAGCACAAATGGCTATCCGTGTTCGCAGATCCCATCTGTGTAAGCAAAGAACCATGTTGGTGTCTACAGAAGAGGTAACTGACATCAAAATGGGGTGTGTCCACATCCTTTTAAGCTCATTGCACCACAGTGGTTCTTGTTTGCACAACAAGCCACCGTGCTTAGCAAGAAAGTGTGTATACTGGCTACAAAGCTTTGTTTACTTTCGGGGTGCATGTTTCGTCGTGTTTGAGTGTCTTTGCAAGGCATGCTACTTTGCTGAGTATGACCATTCATGGGGATATGTACAATTACTATTGAGCACTGTTTACATTTGTGGTGCATGTTTGTGTGGCACATCGCAGTGCTGAGTGAGGAAGGCTGTTAAAAAGAAAAAAAAATAGGTTGAGAAAGGCAATGACATCTTAATTACTGATGACCCCTGTTCCACTTGAGCTAGGGCCATTAACAGTCCTTAATTATGTATTTGGCAGGTAGAATGCATCATAGGTAGCCAATCACAAAGGCTGGACCTACAGCAGAGCATTATAGAGGTTGCACAAACCCAACAATCTGATTTTGCCTCCATGCTCTGCACCACTGGGGTACAGACTTGGGACTTTTATCTTAAGAAATGCAAGGGGCTGCTGCAGGACTGCTACAGATGTATGCACTATATGCTGAGGTCAATGCTACTGCTGTTGACCATAGACCTAGACTGAGAAGGAGAAGAGTGATCAGGCCCAGAGTAACCTTACAGGGGCTACATGAGCTAGAGATTGTAGAGCGCTACAGGGTGAACAGGGACATATTAGAAGAACTGACTGAGCTCTGCCAACCTCAACTCAGACCCAGAGCCAACAGAGGGGAGCCCATCCCAGTGGAAACTAAGGTATGTGTAGCTCTTAGGATACCAGCTATGGGTACATTCTAAATACCAACTGAAGGCATGATGGGGGTCTCACAGGCATCAGCATCCAGGGTACTCCACCAGTTCGTGGATACCATGCTACCACATGCCAATGAGCAAATTTATTTTCCCCTCACCCCTGAGGCAAGGGCCACCAGTATGCAACACTTCTACCATGTAGCACACTACCCTGCAGTACTGGTTGCCATAGACTGCACTCATGTACATATCAATGCACTACCCATTGAGGAGGATAGAATCAACATTCAACCACACAGGGTACCACTCCATTAACTTATAGGTTGAGTGCAAAGCCTAGGGCATTATCATGAATGTGTGTTTTGGCAGCCCTGGTAGTTATCACAGCTCTCAAATCTGGCATGCATCACAGCTGTACTAGATGTTTGCTAGGGTGAACATCTCACACAGCCATTTAATGGTGGATGCTGTCTACACACTGGAACCATGTTTGATGACACACATCAGAAATGCACACACACCCACAGAAGAATGCCATAATGCGGCACAGACATAAACTAGGAACATCATAGAGTGTGCATTTGGGCTGCTAAAGTCATGGTTCCCATGTCTTGATATATCTTGTGGAGGCCTGCAGTACTCTCCAGCCAAATGTGCACACATGTTCACAGTATGTGCCATGCAACATAATATGATCCTGCTGAAACAGCTGCAGCAGGATGAGCAAAGGGAAGGGATATACAGCCCCCACCAGTGCCTAGGTCATCACAGCCACACTCACAGGGGGACTCAGAGGAGGCAGATATAGGCATGCCTAGTATGACCTGGCCTTGACCAAGAGACAATGCATAGCACATGTGCTGACAACCTAGAGCCCTAGGGACTGACACCTTACTCTGACTCACATACATATTAATAAGAATGATGCCAGCCAGCCCAGACAGCAGTACCTCACCATGCATTGGCTGTGGACTGCATGCATCAGACAGAGTCATCCCCAATCTACAGGTCTGTCAACTGCTGCATTCACAAGGCAAGTCATACTGCTATTTACCACTTGTAAGGGGTACTAGAACATGATAGCATATGTGTGGACCTGCCGCATGTATGCAAGGGAATATAGTGGGGTACTGAGCTATTTGCAGACATCTAACAGCCCCTTGGGGCAACAGGTATTCTAATAGTATGTGCCCCATAATATTCACTAGGCCACATGGCTGGAAACCCCACTACACTATTCACAGGAGAGGCCAAACAGTGGGGTCACTGAACAGTCACAAGACTGTGTATGCCAGCCGAGCATGGTCTGGTCATCCCCCACCCTCAACTCAGGAGTGTACCCATATACCAGCTGTAGCAGTATATTTGCAATGATATATCAGCAGACCCTCCCCCCCCCCAATTCCAGGGCTGTGACATAGCGACAGAACCTGGCCACACGTTCTATGCCTCACGTTAATACAAGGTGAATATGTATATGTCTGTATGCTGTTGATTGTGTGATGAATGCTGCATCCCTGTCTGGCAGCCTGTGTGGCTCAGTAGGCTAGGGACATTAGCATGGGTGATGGTGTTGATGGTTTGAATCTGGCAGTAGCCACATCTTTTGCATTTGAGGTAGTTGTATGGTGGTATTCCCACAGACTGTCATAATCTCTCAATCTGTTACAGCAAGAAAGCTGGACAAAGCCAGAGTGAATGGGGGTACAAAGGGCCAGACCTACAGACATTATATATGCTCTGAGCAACCTAGAAGGTGGCTTGTACAACAGCAGGTTACAACAGGTCAGATTAACTGCAGGATGTAAAGGGCATCACTTAAATGTTTCAGTAGTTACAACAATTCATTGACTGCATTTTACAGTCTATTACCAGAAAACCACAAATGTATTTGGAACAGAGCAGACATATGGGGCAAAATGCTGGACAATCTGTGAAAACAGGTACAGGGAGAGGTATGCAGACTGTCACCCTGTGTGTGGTGTTACATCATGTATTCCAGTCACATCATACCTCTCAACCTCTTAGAACAAGAAGTCTGGCCAAAGACATAAATAAAAGTGGGACAAAGGCCCACAAATAGGGAGAGGTTTTAATTTTGCTATTGCAAATGTAGAATGTTGGTAGAATAACAAGCGCTGCATTAGCATGAATCTCCTGATGTGTATGGAGTCTGAAACTCAAATGTCTGTCATTATTTATTAACTTCAATCTTCAGTGATTTGCCACTAATTTCCCAGAAAACCACAATGTTATGTAAACTGGATCAACAATATGAGGCAAAATTCTGGACAGTCTGTAAAGCTCTGTACAGTTGTGAGGTATGAGTCACATATTATGGTCAGAAAATAAATGGGGAATGCCTTGGACAATATCAAGGAAGTCCAGTACTGTGGTAACAGGTGCAGCAGCCAATGACCTGCAGCACACATAATCCAGGATTAGAGACAGGTAGCTCTGGTCTGGAATCACCTTGTAAGTACTAACAGTCACACGGGGCATACTCCTCCATTTAGTTAACTTGAGCCCAAGTCTGTTGCCTCTTCTGTCCATGTGGAAATATGTCTGTACATACATACAGCTACATATACATATCTGTCTCTCCCTATCCCCCTCATGTTTGATTAGTGTATCTATCAGTATGTGGCACACACACACACACACACACACACACACACACACATATATATATATATATATATATATATATATATATATATATTTATATGATAACAAGATATTTATATAGATATATAAAGTACAATGTTACATAGGCTCTTCACATATATCTACATAACACATTTACATAACGTACACACACAACAGTTAAGGAGACATCCCTGTTATACACATTTATATAGATATGTGTGGGGATGTACAGATGCCCCCATATAACCCAGAATGCTGGGGTTATCTGCACTTACACATCACAACAGTTGCCCAATAGAACCAGACCAAGGCTGTAACAGTACATAATCTACTCAACATAGACCCTGTGCCTGTGGACTGTCACCCTGTAGACAAACACAGGTACGCTGGTGGTATAATGTACAGTGTGTGCAATGCATGCCTTGGACAGGCCATATTGTCCTTGGTCACATGTCTGCATATCAAAATGCAAACAATCACATATGGTCATACTGGTAACTGTACACACATAGCAGTGATATTTCCAGATATCTCACTCCTAGGACAGTAGATACAATAACCCTACCAAACAGTATCACTCAGCAGGCCACACATGCTGTTTAACAAAAGGCCACTTTGCATACTCCACAAGTATTGTATCTGCATCCACATATACAATAGACATAAAATGTGGCATGTGCGATAAGTGCTGTGAACTGTAGTGTGTAATGCTAGATAGGTAGGGGTTATAATTTCACATCATCCAGAGTGTGTGTGTGTGTGTGTGTGTGTGTGTGTGTGTGTGTGTGTGTGTGTGTGTGTGTGTGTGTGTTTGTGTGTGTGTGGGTGTGTGTGGGTGTGTGTGTATAAATATATCTCCTTACAGCACTATGGACATTCCTATATGGGAGTCTCTCTGCAATGGTTTGCTTTTTATGGCCCTGTGACTGGCTGCTTGCCTCTAAATTGCCCTTCTCTACAAGGCCTGCTAATGTCATCCACCTTAAGAGCACTGGCTGACAATCTAATACCAGATAAACTCTGTGGCACATGTGATAAGAACTGCATGCTGTAGTGTGTAACAATGGATATGTAGGGGTTCTAATCTTACATCATCCAACGTGTGTGTGTGTGTGTGTGTGTGTGTGTGTGTGTGTGTGTGTGTGTGTGTGTGTATGTAAACATATCCCTTTGCCGCACTACAGACATGCCCATCTAGCCTATCTATGTGCAATGGTTATGCATTTTAAGGCCCTGTGACTAGCTGCTGATCTCTACATTGGCCTCCTTTGCAAGGCCTGCTAATATTATCCACATTAAGGGTGCTGGCTGACAGTCTCATATCAGATAATCCCTGTGACACATAGAATAAGTGCTACAAGCTGTAGTGTATAATAGTAGATAAATAGGGGTTTTAATCTCACATCATCCATGTAGACATTCTACAAAAAGGCCTCACTGACACCAATGACTGGTGCCAGAACCATGGCCTTAAGTTCAATGCCAAAATGTGCATCGTCATTCCCTTTGGGAAAAATCCAGTGCCCATGAACTACCACATTGGAGGTAGCACACTAAACACCGAAGGTATTATAAGAGACCTCGGGACACAGGTTGGCAGCAACCTCTCCTTTGATAACCACATTGCCACTGTAGTCAGAAAGTCCTTCTATGTGGCACATCTCATTACAAAAGGTTTCTCATCCAGGAAGAAAAAGGTCATAATCCCTCTCTACTCATCCCTCATTAGACCTATTATAGGATACAATGCCCCATTTGGTATATTCCTCACTAGACACATATAACAACTGGAAAGGCCACAAAAATACCTCACTAAGAGTATTTTAGGCCTTAGACACATGCCCTATACACACAGACTCAAAAAACTACAGCTATACTCTGTCTCTTATTGCCTACTTAGAGGTGATCTCTGCTTGACCTACAAAGCCATGTCTGACCCAGAGCTGCTAGATATGCTACACCTAAATAAATCCCCATCCCTCTGAGCCACATGCTCTAGGGACCTAAACCTCATTGCCACAATAAACAGAACATGCTGGAGGGACAGGTTTCTAACCCAGAGACTTCCCATACTCTGGAACAAACTTCCCAGTCACGTCAAGCAGAGCACTTCACTGGCCCTTTTTAAGAAAAATATTGATGAGTGGATGGGCAATAGGAATTTCACCCCGGGCATCACTTCAATGGCCTTGCTTGACATGGGCACTAGGAACTAACTTTGGGCAGCATGATGCCAGGGAATCTTCTTGAGCTAGGCTTATTTATGCTCCAGGGCCATTAGCCTAGTACAAACCTATGAACCTGTGAACTTATGAGAGGAGGTGAATTACAGTACATCATTTGACATTACAGGTGTGTACACCCTCCTTTATTGTCACTATGTGCTATGTGTAATCCACTAGCTTTCCTAGAACAACCGACCATTGTATGCGGGATTGGCATGGACAGAGCTGAGATGTGATTAAAATCAGGGATAGTTGAGAGGCATGCCTGTAGGTATAGGATGGCAGAGTATTAATGAGATGTCATCACCACAGATCTAAGACAGGCTTACTGCTGTAATCCCTATTCTCCATAACGCCATCCTCCCATCTGCATCCTGTTATATGTAGAAATCTATTACATACCTAGTAGAGTGTAATACTCCTTTGTTGAACTTTGCCTCAAGTAATCTTTTGATAACATACTCACTGTGTGTGTTAAGTCTCAGACAGCCCTGATCCCCATAACCAGCTGCTTGCTTTTGTAAAGTACTGTGCAATACCAGGTAATTGTCTCTGCACCATTCTGTGGCTCAGAATTGCTAATTGCAGCCAAAACAGCTGTATTGCACTATCATTAGCCAATGACATGCCACCAGAGTGCAAAATATAAGGCTTTCATGTAAGTCTTGGCCCCTGTCTTAGTTTATGAGATGGACATTACTGAGGTGTGGAGACTACAGCATCATAGAGGGTAGGTACAAACAACATCTACTGTAGAAAATTATGATGTATGACCACAGCTTTGTCTCATAGGTGTGGTCGGTGTCCCATACCATTGTGGTCTTCTGGCAGTGCACTGACAATCACTGTGGGCTGAGGTCAGTAAGGGAAGAAACACGTGTGTTTCACACTGCACAAGTATTCAGCGAATCGCAGAAGGTGTTCAATGTTACAGTGTTTTGATGCCATAATATAGATCCCCATTATAGGCTATTTACTTGCCACCAGTACTACTATCTACTATATGGGTCTGTCCTTTATTTATGTGTAAAAGTCCCTTATAGCTGCTGTAGCATGTACATACCTCTCAAGGTATTCACATGGAACAGTATGGGCCAAGCAGAAATAACTGTGGGTAAACTACTACACATAACAGTGGCATATCAGGTGAACCTATATAATTACCAAGGTAGACTGTGGGCTGATGTAGTGATAGTTTGCAATTTAGGAAATCATGCCAATGGTAATCTTGTATTAGATGGATTATGCACTACTAATTACATTAAGTAACAGCATGACACTTGAGAGACATGTATATGTACAGTACAGAACCTAAACAACTATTATGCCTTGCTTGGCAGGCATGGAGATAGAACCCAATGAGAGTGATTGCAGAGGACATCTACATGGGCTATATGAATTGTCTGCAGTAACTTTGAACAGACACTCCAGGTATACAGCCATACTAAGATTACACATGTTAATTATTTCATTATAGTTTATACTTATTATATTTATTTCCTTTATGTTATGTGGTACTTTCACATTCTTGCTAATGATTTTAACAGTCTGTGGCATCTAAACACACAATTATTTACTCATAAAATGGGCTTTCTTACCCATTTACCTATAGTTCCTGTGGAGAGAGAATCTGTAAATGTTAGATGACTGATACTGTAATAGTTAGTGCTACATAGCACTGGATTCAAATGCGGGTCTGTGTGTGGTAAAATGTACTAAAGACAGAGCATTTAACAAACTGAACTACTGAGTCACTGTTGATTATTGATTGACTGATATTTCCCTAGAGCTCATCTGGAGCCAGTATATGACCTGTTAGTAGTACTACAGTTGTGTACTAGACTGCAGTGACAGTAGATCACACATGCATGAAATACAAGCATATGTTCATAGGTTCCTATATGTTTACTGGGCTAATGGCCACAAGGGTCTTTTTAAACCTATCCATGCATTCCAAAGCTCTGACAAGTTCTGATACCCGTAATAAGTGTAAGCACAGGAGTGGGAGATGAACCATTTACAAGTTACCTGTGTCCATTAGAGACATATGTGCCAAACCAGGGATGAATTTTTGATTTCACATCCAGTTGTCCAATTTACACTTGAATTGGGTTAGGGAGGAATTCTGCTTCATATGGATGGGGAGCTTGTTCCATAGATAGGGTAGTCTCTGGGATACATACCTATCTCTCCAGCAGGTCATATTTATTTCACAGGTGAGGTTTAAGTCTTTAGAATGGGTTATTCTGGTGCTGTTTGTTTTGTGGATATACAGGAGGTCCATCATAGTGGGGACTGACAATGCCCTGTATGCCAGCCATAAATCTCTCCTCAAAAGCATGTAGGAGACAGAATATAAGGAGAGGACCTTGAGGCGGTCTGCATAGGACATTTTACTTACACCATGTATTCATTTGGTGAAGAACCTCTGTGGATATGCCTGCTTAGGTACATACCAAAGAGGGCATTGTACTCAGTGTTAGGTCTGATAAATGTCAAATACAGTGGGACATTGACTTCCTTGAACTTAGATGTCATACCTTTGTTTATAAGTTGAGCAACATAAAATGATTTTCCACCACTGTAGACACGTGATTTTCAAAGGCTAGATTACTATCTACATGTGTCCCTAAGTCCATGACCTCTAGCTCAACTCTAAGAGATGTGCTGTCAATATGATAGTTACCCAGGATGGATGACTTCCCAAAGGATACCATTATGCATTTCTTGGCATTAATTTTAGTCCATGGCTCTGAAAACAGTTGTTTGTTTTTGTCATCCTCTACTGGAGAACATTTGTGTCAGTGTGAGATTCAATGACAGCTCATAATTTGCAATCATCAGCAAATTAAGTCAGCCAGAGACCAGTGACATTGGCCTTGACATCTGAGAAGTAAATGCAAAAAAGGTGCGGTCCAAGGACTGATCCCTGAGGGACCCCACTTGTGACTGGCCTCTTTGTAGAGGGGGACTCCCCAATTTTAACTTCCTGGGAGAACTAAGCACATGGATATGGTACCATTCCATGTAGTCTCCACACTGTGCCTACAAGGAGTTTATTAAATCCTGAAGAATGTGTTTTTGATTTGGGAAGAACTCTGGACCAAATCTGCTGAGTTTATAAATTATTTATGTTTAACAGCACATTTTTGACAATAAGAGTCATTGCATCTAGAAATCAGTTACAATTTGTGGACATTGCAGTTTAAAAAAATAATGATGCTAAAGTGTGTACAAAAGTATGTCTGATAGTTACAGTCATTTCAATACTGTACATTTACCATCTATGAGGAAAAACATCAATAGTTCAGAGTTTATAATTTTACTTTAAATTATTCTGTTTTGTTCTCATGTACCTTTTTGTGGTATGTCATCAACTTATATATATGCAAGTAACAGCCCATATTTGTGGGCACAAGGATAGGAATGATTTTTTCCCCAGAGAATCATGTTTCTATTATAACACTGCAGATGTTATTTAGGTGGCTTTTTACACTTCTAGTAATCCATGTCTTGGGGGAAGACAACAGGAAAATGAAAAGATGCATGGGCGCAAGTCAATTATATAAAAAAGAATGGCTATTAATCATTGTATAAACACAAGACAGCATGCAGTGAATTGAAGAAGTGAGGGAGGTGACGAGACTCCTCTTGAGTAAGAAGGACTGTTAGAGGCAAATATTGTTGGCAACAGATTAACCTATTGGTCAAAGTGGTGTTTTAAGAATTAAACCATTAATAAATAGCAGAAGAGGGAAACAGATGAACTGGTTGAATGAGAAAGTATGGGCATTGTTTATGATTTTATGATCATGGTATTTTCATGTATTTTTTAATGTCTAGTCTTTCTAGATATTACAAAGCATGTGATTAAGTGGATTATTGCATATAAGATTGTGACTGAAGTCAGTTTACAGTTATATGAAATACCTTTTATGTTTGTATGTTTCCATTGTCTTCATACTTAGTCTCTCCTTCTCTCACTCGTTATATATGTATGTGTGTGTGTGTGTGTGTGTGTGTGTGTGTGTGTGTATATATATATATATATATATATATATATATATATATATATATATATATGTAATGGAACAACATCCCAAATGATGTTAAAAACAATAGTTTTCAAACCTTCAAAACATCTTTGACTGAACATCTACACAATGAAACAAAGCGTTACAGCTACTGGAAAATTGGCTTAATATCAAAAGCTTCAAAAAATGTAAATCTGTAATTATTAACACTTTGATTATTCTTGTTAATCTGTCAGTGACACTTATAGACAATGGACCAGATAAAGGCTACATTAACTGTACACTTTGCATACACGATATGTATTCAATAAAATTATTATGACATGTTTTGTGCTTTGATGAACCCCTGTCAATATTTAAAGCTAATAAACAAAAGATGCAGCAACTGTTATGGTGGTTATTCCTTTGAAGGCATTCTGCCGAGGTACCGGAAGAATAAATTGTTGCAGCATCCCAGTTCCTGTGGTTTGTTTATTATAATTTGTTCTCGTGGTTTTTCCAATATTTAAAGCTGCAAGAATATCAGTAGAAAAACTAAAAATAGGTGGAAGAAGGTTTGTGTTATGTCTGTGTTGTTTGTTCACTCAGAACAGTGTACACTTAGTGTAAGCTTTACTGAATCCATGCTAATGACTAGGCATTTTGTTAGGTTTAAGTAAACCAATATTGATTATCAGTTTGTCTTCTTTCTATGAATGTATTTGTGCCAGGACTACTAATTCTTGTCATGGGTGTCCTAAACCTTCCTGGGCAGCATATCATTATAATAGTAATTTCATACTGTATTGTTAAAAGAATTGAAATATGTGATATCCCAAATGCATATTTCTCTATTGCGTCATATTGCATTATTTAATATTCCCTTCAAATATTTCATGTAATGTACCTGCTTCTTGACTGGAAGGTGACAGCAGACTAGCTCAGTTATGTGGTTAACATTCTGAAATAAAATATCACACACACACACACACACACACACAGACACACACACACACAGACACACACACACACACACACACACACACACACACACACACACACACAAGCACACACACTCACAAGCACACACATGCACACACGCATATACAGACGACACACATACACACACATGCACATACACTCACACACGCACACACATGTACACATGCACACACACACGCATACACATGCACACATACACTCACACATACACCCACACACGAGCACTCACACATACACCCACATAGACACACACACACACACACACACACACATACATGAGAGCACATACACATACACACACACACACATGCACACACACATATATATATGTGAGCACACACACACGCGCGCGTGCACACACACACATACACACACACACACACGAGCACATACACACACATGCACACACACATATATATGCAAGCACACACACACGCACACACACACACACACACACACACACACACACACACACACACACACACACACACACACACACACACATGAGAGCACATACACCCACACGCACACGCACACATATATATGCGAACACACACACACACACACACACACACACACACACACGCACACATGCACCCTGCACCCACAAATGCACACACACACACACACACACACACATGTACACACACACACATATATATGCAGACACACACAAACACACACGCGCGCGCACACACACACACACACACACACACACACACACACACACACACACACACACACACGCACAGATAGATGGCAACCTTTACTTTTATCAAGTGATCAAATGGTGCTTTGGTCGACTTCTGTTTAGTTAAAGCAATGTGGTTGACTAAACACACGGTTGACACCTGTCAACAAAATTAGCAAACTGGACAGTTCTCAGGGTTGGGGAATTTGTCCTTTCTCCAAGAATTGTACCATCTCAGAGTCAGAATATATATTTATCAGGGGGTGTGGGGGTGCAGAAGGCATTTCTCACTGCAAAAACAGATATGTTTTCTTTTAGATTTTGTTTAAAATGATTTGCATGCACTGAGATTTATGCAGTGGTAGTATGATGGCTTGCATAATGTTTATCATTTGATGTCAACATTATACACATCAACATTAGTGCCATTCAACAAAGGTAAGTAAATCCATATACATAAATATATACATATATAGACAGAAAGAGAGAACTATTAAATGAGGAATTTTATGTATTAATACATCTGATTGTCAGGAATTCTCTCTGCATTACTGCTGAATCCAATGCTGTTATGACAACATTACATAAAGATAAAGGTGTGCATGCTTGTGTGTGAGAGAGTGTTTAAATTTCAAACCCTCAAAACAAATGCAGTCTGTAGGTAAGCATTGAAACATACTTAGTGAGTTTACTTGAAAAAAATTTCAAATGATTTTAGTCATATCGGACTACTTTTCTAGATAACATCAATAGGCTTACTTTGATATTGGAATGGTCTATTTTTTTGCCATTCAGTTCATAGGTTCATAGGTAGGTACTAGGCTATCTGCCCTAGGGCATTTATAAGCCTAGCCAGAATTTGTTGGCTTTCATCTCCCTTTTTGACTAGATTCCTGAGCCTCTGTCCAGCAGGGTCATAGAAGTGATCCCAGGAGGAAATTTACGATTATAGGTTCATAGGTAGGTACTCACAGCAGACATATACATTTATCATTTTTTTTCAGGATGACAAACTCAGTTTGTCTGTAAATATGTTAATATGCATATGTGCTTTTAAGTAATCCAAACTATGAATACTTATACTTGAGAAAAAATGGCACTTCTATCATATTAAAAATTATCATAAAAAACATTCTAGTCCCAGGAACACAGTGAAGCACACACCACACTAGTGGCGGTGTCACCTCTTTGCCTTTAGTGCTCATGTAGGCTTATGAATTCATAGATAAGTACAAGGCCTGCTTCTCAACCTGTTTACTGAAGAATTCTGGACAAAGCAAGATATAACATAAAGACAAAAAGACAGAATCAGTGACAGATTTGAAATATTCTCTTATGAATTTAGAAAGTTGCTAAACTAACAGGTATTGTATTATAATGCATTTTCTGAAGGGTATGAAGTCTGAAACTCAAATGTTTGTCATTAAGTAGTGTAATCCTCAATCATTTTCTAGAAAATGACGTTATATGAGGGACAGACCAAAATATTAGCAAAAGTATAAACATTTTGCAAAATTGTGGACTGTTAACAATTATGGTACTAGGCAATCAGTCTACTGACTGACCACTAAATGCCTAGCCAATAACCAATATTCAAATGTTCTTTTCAGCTTCAGTGAGGGCAATGCATGATAGACCAAATAGCCTGTTATTTTAAGCTGATTATCTGGCAGTCTTGTACTGACATTTTTATTAATATCATAAAGAAATACAAACATATTTACATTTCTTTGCAGGATCAATTTCAGGTCAGAGCAGCTATCAGAAAATGACAAACTAACATTTCTGAAACAATCATTATACAACAAAAGTCTAGCTGTCAGTTATCCTCAGACTAAAGTGTGTGAAAATATAGTAATAGCTTGATTTTAGTAGCAAATAAAAATATAACAAGGAAATGGGAACAAATAATGCTCCAACTGTAGAGAAATTTTAAAAATTAATCAAGGATAAGAAAGAATAGTGGAGGGAATAATGACATATGTTCCTAATAAAATACACAGGAAGTGGGACTTTTTGCTTAAAAAAGTAAATCTGCAGCTGTAAAATGTGTATATCAGCAGGGTAATGTAAAGGAGAAAGGGGAAGGTAACCGAGAGAAGATTAATAAGAATATAAAACAGAAAGGATGAAAGTTACTGCTTGGTTATTAATGAAAAAGTGTAAGTTATGACAGACAAATGTAGTGAGATTTCTGTCTCTGTGTTTTGTCTGATGTTAAAAATATAACAACGAATGGTGGCTTGTTTAAATACAAACAGAGATAAGCTGCTGCCAGAGATGAGCACCATGTATGTGGAGTACCCAGTAGGTGAAATGAGGATGATAATAAAACAACTTGTTATTCTAATAGTAGCAGTAGTAATAATAATAACTTTACAGTGCTTTACAGACTGTTGCCCAAAAATTACTATGGACTTCAATATAAAAATGATAATGTATTTTTATACAGTATGACAAAAATAACATTAAAATGGTTTTGTCATTAGAAGTTAAGATATGGCTGTCTTTAGGGTAGGAGCTCAATTTAATATTTTACAGATAATTACATCTGTGGTATTTTGAAAACTATATAAATGTATCAAACCTTTTTGAAGATAAAGATATTTTTACACAAGAAGTAAAGGTAAACAAAAACAGTAGCTTTGTCACAGTCCTTTTATAAATGCTTAATGCCAAACAAGTAAATACTCTTGAGATTGTGAAGATTATGGGTATTAGAATTATTATTATTATGTTTTTGGCATAACGTGTTATTTTACTCCAGTGTGAGCACTGACTGCATTTGGCACACATTACTCAACATTGTCCTCCATTTCTTGCTACCTGTATGGAGTTAACAGTGCTATTTACTAAGAGTTTAGAAATAGTTGGAACGATCTTGCCTGTTACCATTTTAGAAGTGCTATTTAAACACCTTAACAGTTAACATATCCATAAAGAAATTCAGTTAGCAATATAGAACACCATTGAAAACCACTTTCAGTAAACAAAAAGTCACCTTCCTCTTGTTACCATGGTTAGCCCTATGTTGACCAAGAGAATGGTTCTTTGTTTTCGTTCTTTGAAAATGGCCTTATGTGATCTTCATTCAATAAATGAGCTTAGAAAAGATTTTCAGAAGTGTGTCAAAATAAACCCACTTAGTTTTGATTATCAATGACATTCCAAATGCTCCATTTAGATACTCCTGCAATCATCACAAGACATAATGCACACACACACACACACACACACACACACACACACACACACACACACACACACATATATATATATATATATATATATATATATATATATATATATATCATACAGTGCTAAGAAGAGATGTTCTATGACTCATTTAAGTTGTTGATTGTTTTCCTGCAAATAATAAACCACTGATACTAGAAATGTGATTAAATATTGCATTTTAGTCTGTTATACTTTGACCTGCATGTTATTTTAAACTATTACAGGAGATAAGAGGAATGTTGCAAATGTGATTCAACAGTGATTTATTCCTTGCTTACAACATTTTGAACCTTCACTGAACAAACAATTTTAGAGAATACTTAACATCCATTGCCATGATGTTTGTGAAACCTCAATCATATATTCAAAAGAAAATATAGCAGTACTTAAAATTAACTGTACTGCAATTCCTTTTCCAGGAATGACATCATGTTTTACATTTTTTTCAGCCTGAGGACAGTTGTTTCAGTAATAATTTAGTTGGAGAATATCTTCAGATAGCAATGTCCTCCAAGTTATGACAAATTGAAATGATAAATGAGGTTTGGTAACAAACCAAGTTGTCCTGGGACATCTTCAGAAGGAGTTAGGCTGATATATTAATGGGAGTTAAGTGGGTGGGGGAGGTGAAAGGGTTAAATGGGAGGGATGATTGGGAGGAAATGAGATAAGGGTGGGGAAGGGCTTAAGGGGTTTAGACAAGTGTAGCTGGGTAAGTAATCACATTTTAGCATGAACTTGCTACCCTCCCTTTTTTGTTGGTGGCTTGGTGGGGATTTTGGTTATGTTAGTTGGTGTAGGTGAGGAAGAGGGACAGGCTTGCCCTCTTCTGTTCCCCCTCCGGTGTGTGAAGGTTTATTCCAAGTATTTGTGGAAAGAAATTGAGCAGCTGGAGGACGTTTGCTGAATAGGTTAGCAAACGGAGGTAAGGATGCTGCTTATTTGGTTGTTAATTTGATAATTGATGAATGGTTTATGAAGTGAGATGGGACGGTGCTTCATAAGTAAAGTAAGCGAGCAAAGGTATGGACGCTGCTTACTGGGCAGGATGAGCAGGTACGCTGACCTGATTAACATTACAAGGATGTTATGTCATGTTTAGAATCAACTATGCTATGTCCAATTGTAAATAAAATTGGTAATCTAAAAGTTATGGATGTTTAATAAAGGTCATCAAATGTCATTCGGTGTGATGTGTTTATTGAAGGGGACCAGGACAAATGAGTAAATACTTTAAGGGAGGTTTGTGTTCACTGCATACTTAACGTATTCAATGTCTGTTTTTCTAGTTCTGGTTTAGTGTATTCAAATAGATAGATGGATAGAAGACGTAGCCTACACTACTCATCTGGAAACAGCATTTTGAATAGCCTTATCAGATGATAAGCAGAAATCCAAAACTATAAAACTATTTTATATACTGTGTGTGTGTTTTCTGGCACTTTCCAGATCTTTTCCTGTTGTGCTATGTCTTTTCTTGCTCTTAAGAAATTATTTATTTTAGATATCTCAGTTGATGTATATTGTTTAGGCAGAGTTAATGTTTGATTGGGAGGTGTGTCAGTCTTGGGAACTGGTCAGTGAGCCATATGACTTTCTTACATCTCTGTGTTTGGGTAAGAAAGTGATTAGGGATGTGTTGTATAAAAACTTATTTGTGTTATTCAGAACAGAGGAAAAAACACCAAAAGCTAAGCTGATACTACTGCAGAATAATCATATTAAAAAAATGGTGTGATGACACATTTTAATGGGCCTGTCTACAAATTATAATCAAAAACAGGTCACCCTTTATCCTTTTTTCTGGTACTAATAAATTAATCATAACAACTCTAGAAGCAGGGTCCGTGTAATCAGCAGTCTATGTATGTAACTTGGCCCACCCTGCGGTGTTTTTATTTTCTTATTATTTATCTGATTAAGTGACTCCAGACTCCATCTGAATGTCCTAGTGCTTCTTCTTCTTTCGGCTTTTCCCAGTTAGAGGTTGCCACAGTGGATCACCTGTCCACTCATGATTGGCAGTGGAGTGTCGAGTTGCCAGCCCGGCACCCAACCTTCCACAGAAGGCACACACATGCACGCACTCACACCTAGGGCCAGTTTTTAGAGTATCCAATCCACCTACAGCATGTCTTTGGGATGTGGGAGGAAACCGGAGCACCCGGAGGAAACCCACGCGACCACAGGGAGGACATGCAGATTCTGCACAAAAGGCACACCAGCCGAGGATCGAACCAGAGAACCTCTTGCTGTGAGGCTGAATGTCCTGGTACTGAGCAACCTTTATCAGAAAAGGCTACTGTACTTTAATATAACAGGCTACAACTGTAACATCAGCAAAAGTTACAAAGGTACATCATTTGGTTCACTGCATACTGTATAATTGTTGCAGCTCTCCTTGTTGTTAGCTAAACAGCTCAATTCGTATAAATTGTGTGAAGATTGTTCTAGTCAGAACATCAACATGGAAATCTTCAGACTGTTTGCAGAAAGTCATGGTTGTAAAAGAAACAAATGATCCCTAGTGAGTACCAGTATTAACAAACAGATATGGCAGATTAGATTAGATTCTTGTATACACCCAGGTATGAATGATAATGGGATAGGTATTTTATAAGGAGGTATTGCTTGGCTTGGTTCAGTGCAATTATTAAATCATTAATTACCATGGTAACTAACTGAATATCAAGAGTAGGTATTTAAACAATGAACTTGTGAATAGTAGTTGATTCTGAAGAAGTCTCAAGGCATGAGATGAAAGCGCGCTCAATCTGTTTGTTTGTTTATTTGGTAATAAAAGATATTCGTATACGCTCAGTGTGTCCATCTTTGGAATATATCTGGTGGAGGACAGCCTTTATTGTACCAAACAGTGGAAGGTCGTATTTTTTGGTTTGCAGTTGGTTGCAGGTATTGGTTCTTGCCAATACTCACTGGTCAAGTGTCATTTTTGTACATCTACTTATATGTTCTTGTATCTTAATACTTGTTCATTTACCCCTTTACAAATTTGATTTATTGCTATAAATTTCCATATAGTCAGTATTGTCTCCATTTACTTTCTTATTTATAAAGTGCATTTTATACAATTTCAAAATTGAAGCTCAGCTCAAATTACATAATCAGCTCAAGAATGATTAGAAATTGTCTGGGCCTTGTCTTTATTTACATAATAAATGCTGGCAGAGTGAGGCTTGTTATATCACATTAAAAATTCAGTCAGATAGTATGCGTAACTGCGATTTGTAGGCACAGATGCACAGCAGCTCCTGCCTGTACACTAGGCCAAGCTGTATTCAGACTGTATTTCTTTGGATGCACATTAACAAGGTAGTCACTAGATTGCATGGATTGTCTTCAGCTTACCCTCATTACTGTGAATTCTCCATATTAAATTTGTGTTTCAATATCTATATCTTAACTCAGAGAGTCCTATATCTGTCATCTTTCTCCATGTCTCATTATTGTGACAATATGGGAAAAAAATCCTTATATAGCTCAGTGTTTGTCTTGCAGTCATCTATATTACAATTACCATATTTATGATATCCCCAAAATCTGTTACAGTTGTATTACAAATTTGTAAGACTAGAAGCTGATATGTTTATCCAGCATATGCGAACATTTTGCTTGAAATTCAGAAGGAAAATATGAAATGTGCAGCATGTGTTTTGGTATTTATACATAAGATTAGTATGTTTTGCACTGGAGCAGATGAGCTGAGTTAATTAAACAGAATTAGTTATGTCTGCACGACATTACATCCTAGGGACAATAACATCTACAAACATTTTAAAGGCCGTACTATTTTTACAATGATTGTTTCCTGCATTAGATATTTATATCCAAATTTAAATCAACCAGGGAATTCATTAAAGGGCCTAGCTTGTGCTATATGTCTCATGTTATAAAGGCCATGCTCCATATCTCTCAACCTCTTAGCCAGAGAAATATAGACAAAGCCTAACATAATGGGGGATAAAGGCATAAAAATAGTGACAAACTTTAAATATTGCTCCTATAAACTTAGAAAGTAGCTAGAATAACACAATTTGTGTTAAAATGCATTTTCTACAGGATTTGTGTTAAATGCATTTTCTAAAGGATATGAAGTCTGAAACTCAATTATAGGTCATTATTTAGTGATTACATTCCTCAGATCATCCTGGTGATTTGCCAAAAAAACACAAATTTTATGAGGAACACACCGAAATTGTGAGACAGAAATCTGGACATTCATTGAAACTATGTAAAGTTGAGAAATGTGCCCTGCTTCCATGAGGCAATACTTTGTGATTCAGAGACATGCTAGCAAAGATGAGGAAAGACCTCATTGTCAGCTGATTTGTATGCTTCCACATTGCAGTTACTATTGTGACATGCAGATCATTGCTGACTTGCACATTGTTGCAGTTAACTGCTGCAGTCACACTGTGTAGGTATAGGTACCCCTCACTCAGTCACTCTATCATACACACACACACACACACACACACACACACACACACACACACACACACACACACACGCACACACACGCACACACACACACACACACACACACACACACACACACACACACACACACACACACACACACACACACACACACACACACACACACACAGACATACACGCGCACCACAGTCCTCATACATGTCCCTGACTTGTCTGCCATTCCCATAGCTACTGCAGCCTCCCTATTCCAAATAGTGGTCGAACTACTGTTAAGGCACAAGTTTAAGTACACTCTGGTCGCTAGTGTTTCCCCTACCATTGATCCTTGTCCTGCTATAGATGCAATTAAGGCACAAGTGTTGTTCCTCCGGTGGCTAGTGTTGTCCCTCCAATCTCCATGATAATTTAAGTGCCATTACAACTCATGTGTAGTTTGCCTGGTGGCTAGTGTTTTCCCACCTTACCCCAATCCCTGTAATAGTTTAAGTGCCATTACAGCACACGTGTACTACATCTGATGGCTAGTGTTTCCCCCATTCTGACCCCTATAATAGTTTGCGTTCCATTACAGCACATGTGTACTACATCTGATGGCTAGTGTTTCCCCCATTCTGACCCCTATAATAGTTTGCGTTTCATTACAGCACAGGTGTAGTATCCCTGGTGGCTAGTGGTTCCCTACACCCTTGATCCCTGTAATAGTTTGCATTTCATTACAGCACAGGTGTAGTATCCCTGGTGGCTAGTGGTTCCCTACACCCTTGATCCCTGTACTAATCTACATAACAATAGATGAGCACAGACTTTAGGCCATATTCATTACTGGGATGCGCTAGGGCCATCTGTGCTGATCTACACATCTTAGTGATTTCATGAATCACATGATGGGTAGATGCCTTCCTGATTGTTGTTTCAGGTTACTTACCATGTGTCTATTGCACATCTGCACAGGCAGCGTTGCACAGTGTTGTACGTCATCATGTTAGACCACCATGCGACATCATGATAGACTGCCTCAGAATTGCTAAATGTTACTGTAATGTGTATATGATGGTGTACACATCACAGTGCTTTATGAATTCCCTCACAGGTTGTGCTTTTAATCTGTTCATAGCTACTTAGGTAAATGGCTTGATTTATGTTTTTATCATTAATGATTACATTTACAATTATTTTGATCTGAAGTACCCCATAGCAAAACAGCTAGTAAACAGATCTTGCCCTATGTAGTTTTAGGCGATGGTCATATGTGAACAAATGAGATAAAAGCTTAGACATCTTTGCCTCTGTGCTTCTGGTGTTCTAGCTTTAAGATCACAGTTACTTGAAAACAGCAATTTATTAAAGGGCAAATATCCACAACACTGCATATTTCTGTGCTTGTACATTAAAAGAACAGTGGGAAATAAATAATGCTGCAAAACAAGGTAACATTAAAGAATGAAATGGAGTAAAATTGTTTTATTGTTTCCTTAAGCAAACTCCTTCAAAATGGGATGCATTTTACTGGGCCAACAAGCAGGTTACCAGATAACTACTTATTGATTTAAACAGTGCATGAACTCAACTTCTAAATGCAACAACATCCAGTAGCGGAAAACAAAACCTTTTTAAGCTGTTCTCAATTATGCAGAAAAAATACTTAATATATATTGTAGTTTACTCATTGGCTTTAAAACATCAATGAAAACAATTTATATACTGAATGCAAGGTACATGTGTGGATGCAGCCAACCATAAAAAATGATAATATTACAAAACCAGAAAGAACTCTAGTATAAAGTGAATATGTGTGACTAGCAGAAAACAAAACAATTGCTCAGTATGTGTATTATTCTATTTTAAAAGGATAATGCATATCAGTGGCAAATGAAAAAAAAAAAAACATTAAATGCATGTAAAACAAATGATTGATTTTCCAGTGAAATTCCCTTTGAAATACATGGAAAACAAACAGAAATTTAACTTGACATTTACATATTAGAAAAAATAATTGTACTGTGCAAAAGAAATGGACATTAAAACATGTTTATTTGTTTCAATACAGTATATATTATTTACAAACAAGGAATGCTAGATAATTATACTTATAATCCTCCATTTAGTTTCCCAGTCTATATATCTCACAATTTGTTGCTCTCTTTCCCTTGTCGTTCCTTCACATTTGTTAATTCATTAGCCTGCCTCCACATATGTTTACCCACCACCTAAGTTTGTTTTTCCCATTTTCAGCAGTTTTATCATTCTTAATTCTACCTCTCTTTACCTCAGATGCACTCTAAACCATTCACTTATGCTGGATTCTGATCACTTTTAGTTGTCTCTCTTTCCATAAGATCTTAAATACAATCCATTGGTCTAAACCATTTGGATTCATTAACGGTATATCCTGCTACCTAAATGCAGTAGACATCTTTGAAAAAGTAACCAAAACACTGGATGGAGACAAATTGGTACACAGTACTTAATTTGACTGGATGAATGGCTTTGACTTCATCCCAAATTCTTGCATTGTTCACAGTGTAAACTGTGGAATAACAAACGGAGTAATTAACAGAACATGGACTATTAATGCAGGGGCACATTTTTATCAAAAAGAGTCGTTATTTGTGCAGACGCTCACAGATTGCTCCTTGGGTCATTCCTCTGGGGTATTTATTTCTCTGATGGCAAAACCAATATCATGGTCATATGTCTCACTAAGTTCATGAGTGACTGCAAATGCAGAGATGTCATAAACTCTCCAGCTGACTCACCCATTCTTCAGAAGAGCCTCACATATGCAAAAAAATAGTGTTGATACCATGGCCTAATGGTAAATACCAACAAATATAGTATAGTGTTCTTTGGTAAACATGTACACATCATGCTCCTACCACATAGATGACATGCCTTTGAAATCTGTCACATTTTTTAGGGACCTGGGCACTTACATTGACAATAAGCTATATTTTGACTGCTATGTACCAACTGTCATTAGGAAATCTTTTTGGCTATCCAAACTACTTACCAGGGGTATATTGTAAAGGTCAAAGGAAGCTATTATTGATTTCTCCTCCTCCTTTACCATACTCACAATATTTTATAATGCACATTTCAGTATACACCAAAGTAATCATCTCAGATCTCAGTATTTCATCATAACAAGCATTGATGGTGCGCCTTCCATGTCCTCCACTGAACCCTTTAAAACACTTTGTCTCTTCTCTGTTTCTTACAGACTTTTGAGGGAGGACCTTTGGCTTGCCTATAAAGCCATGAATGACTGAACGCTAAGTGAACTCCTATACATACAGAAAAAAAAACACCACCATAAACACCTGCTTAGAGGAACTAAACTTTCACAGGTACATTATCAGGACCTGCAGGTGAGATGCATACTTCTCTCAAAGCATCTGTTTTCTATGGAATAGATTTCCCTAATCATTCAACCAAGCAACTCCTTCATCATCTTCAAAAGCAACCTGGATGACTGGATGGGGTATTGCAAAATGACCCAAAGGCTGGTCCCCTCAAACCCTCATTGAATGGGGAGAAAGTTAGGCAGTAGTTAATGATATTGAAGGAGAGTGACATGATAGATTTTAAGTCTAGGCTGCAAATGATCCATCTGATAAACAGCCTAGTATGAACCTATAAATATCCTTTTTGCTACATCCATTCATAACAGTTACCCCACAAGTCACAGCAATGTTCAGAGCCGGGTCAAAGGTTAAGCAACTCTATCAAGGGGGGAGAAAAGAGCGTGATTAAAAGAATAAGTAAAAATTAAAGCATGGGTCTAGAAGGATACAATTTTACACAGATCTGTACCTGCCAAGAGCAAACATATTTCACTTTTCTTTGTGTTAGTACAAAGATGGAGTTACTGTATACAATGTTGAAGGATGAGTTTGCCTAGGACTCTTCCAGCAACTTCACGACTGTTCAAAATCTAGGCAGTTGTAGCCATTGGCTCTACTGGCTGCTCTCCCATTCACCCATCTGGTTGTCAGCAGCTTGAACTCAAACATGAGTTCAGGACCACAGCAGTTGTATGCCATCAAGGTCTCAATATGGAACTGATAAGTGGGGAAGGGAAATGTGGGGGGTGGCCTTTAGGTTATGGAAGGCAATTTTAGCTCCAGGGAGTGACCATGAGTTAATGCTAAGTTACGGCTGGGGGGGGGGGGGGGTTAGTTATAGAACGTGAGTATGAGTTGTCTCACAGTTAGGGTTATGGAGTGAACGAGAGCTGGCTCTTAGGATAGGGTTAGGGGAGGGGATTTAGGTTTAGGGAATGAATGAGAGCTGTTTTTAGGGATAATTCAATGTTCTGGGAAGAACAGTTAGCTTAGTGGTAGTGCACAGGATTTGGGGTAGTGGGAGTTAGGACACTTGCCAATATGAGCAAGAGAGGGCAAGGAAGTGTATTGTGAGCTAATGATATGCTAGCAATTGTAATAGACCCAGTGGGCCACAACAGGGGTGATGTAAATTTTTTCCTCTTGGGGAAAAAACAGTTTTCCATTGGGTTGAATTTTTCAGCAGTCATGGTCAGTGAGTTAATGCATCACTGTGTTCTAACATGGACAGTCATAGTGGGAGCTACCTGAATGAATAAATGTAGTGGACATCTTTGAAAAACTAACCAAGACATTGGAGAAAGGCAACTTTCTAGTTTCTTTGTGAAGATTTGAGAAGAGTTTTTTTTTCTTCTTTTCATTGTTTTTTGAGAGGAAAAGCATTTTTTCATGCTCAAAAGAGTGCATAGAGAATATCAGTCAGGGGAACTGCCCAGGGTGCCTGATGAGCTAACAACAGTACTGAACATTTTGATGGTGGCATGTTTTGGCATTCATAGATCAGTACTAGGCTAACTGCTCTTGCGAGCCATTTTAAGCCTAGCCAATTATCCCTTGGGAGACTTGAACCTTGCGTTTGTAAGGCAAATACCTTAACCATTAGGCCACACTCCCAACCCTGTGATGTTAGAGTTAAATGCATATGTATACCTGGCTACAAAACAGTAATAAAATAGTAATAAAACAAGTTACAACTTTTTTTCAACTCGGAGTGTGTGTGTGTGTGTGTGTGTGTGTGTGTGTGTGTGTGTGTGTGTGTGTGTGTGTGTGTGTGTGTGTGTGTGTGTGTGTGTGTGTGTGTGTGTGTGTGTGTGTGTGTGTGTGTGTGTGTGTGTGTGTGTGTGTGTGTGTGTATATATATATATATATATATATATATATATATATATATATAAATACAGTATGAATTTTTTTGTATGAGGAATTCTAGTGTACCTTTGCGATAGACTTTGAGGAATTTTGTGCAGCTTGATTGAATCACTGTGATTGAGCCTAAGAGTCTTATGTTATAGCAGAACTTTCCTTCCCTAAAGGTACTCCAAAGCTAGTTATGAAAATAAAACTGACAAAGATTCCAAGGACAACCACAAGGCATTCTATAGATATGTAAAGAATCTAAATGGCAATGCTTAGATCTGCTCTGGGCCACAACAGAATGGCATTAAATATACTCATCCTAAGAATATTGCCAATATCCTGGCAGATCAATTCAGTGCCAACTTTACTCCCCTCTCACCACCTAAAGGGACCATCTCAATACTAAAAGATTGCCAAATTCCAGTATTCAGGGCCACACAAGTAAAAAGCACACTCTCCAAAGCTAAGAATACAGCATCCATGGGACCAGATGACATCCCGGGCTGTGTACTACATGAACTACAAAATGAACTGGCACCTCACCTAAGTGTCATGTTTAATCATAGACTCACCTCAGGCTTCGTGCCCAATGAGTGATGCACAGCTACAGTTACCCCACTCCACAAGGGGGGATCCACCATGGATCCCAGGAACTATCGTCCTATCAGTCTGATGAGCCTGATTTGCAAAGCCATGGAACACATTATCATGGAACTTATAAACAAAGACATTGGCAACCTTCAAACACTGGACCCCACCCAGTTTGGTTTTGTAAAGGGACGATCTTGTCTCCTCAACCTGACTGACTTCTTCTAATCAGTCTCCAGAGCTGTGGATGAGGGCAAGGCAGTCCACACAGCCTATCTGGACCTCCCCAAGGCCTTCAACACCATCCCTCACTCTGGAATTACAGATAAACTACTAAGCTGGGCATTAATCCCTACGTCACTCGATGGGTTGCCAACTGGCTTATTGACAGAACCAACACTGTAAAAGTAGCTGACTCAAAATACAGCTCCAGGCAAGTGACAAGTGGAGTACCTCAGGATTCAGTCCTGGAACCGCTCTTGTTTGGCATCTACTTCTCTGAAGTACAGGTCAGCACTAAGGGACTCTGGCTAACAAAGTTCACAGATGACTCCAAACTGGGAGCCATTATTGAATTCCCAAATGATGCGGATACTCTACAAAAGGCCCTTAAAGAAACAGATGCTTGGTGCCAGAGCCATGGGCTCAAGCTCAATGCCAAGAAATGTATAGTTATTCTCTTTGGGAAAAAACATGTACCCATGAATTACCACATAAGTGGCAGTACACTGAACACTGAAAGTGTGATAAGGGACTTAGGGACACAGGTGGACAATGGTCTCACCTTCAATAACCACATCACCACAGCAGTCAGAAAATCCTTCTATATGGCACACCTTATCACTAAGGGCTTTTCATCCATAAAAAAGGAGGTCATTGTCCTACTGTACTCATCCCTCATTAGACCCATTATAGAGCACAACGCCCCATTTGGTATGTATCTCACAAGACATCTGCAACAACTGGAAAGGCCACAGAAAAACCTCACTAAAAGAATCACAAGCCTAAAGCAGATGCACTATGCTGACCATATAAAAAAACTTTAGCTATACTCTGTCGCATATCACCTACTCAGAAGTGATCTCTGCTTAACATACAAGGCCATGTCAAACCCAGAGCTGTTGGACATGCTACACTTAAAGAAATCCCAATCTCTCAGAAACACACACTCCAGGGATCTAAACCTTGTAATAACAATGAACAAAACATGCTGGAGGGATAGGTTTCTGACCCAGGGACTCCCCAGACCCTGGAATAGACTGCCCATACATGTCAAGCTGAGCGCCTGGCTAGGCTTGTATAGGCCCTAAGGCTGATAGTGTAGTAACAACCTATGTACCTATGAACCTACCACTATCTGTTATGAGAGATAATGTGATTGCAGAAGAGTTGTTGTTAATGGGGCTTGTAAGGCATGCATGGTATGCCACTACATGTTTTGATGTATTAACGTCATTCATAAGCAAGGAAGCCACTTTGCAAAATAAGTGTATGGAAAGCTCTACTCAGTCTATGAGTAGTACTCCTGAATTTATTAACCTGTGCATTATCTAATATGCTTGATAACTTAATGCATGCCTTTAGAATTTAAGTTTTAAGTGGTCAAACCACATCACATTTTCATTTATGTTTCCTGTGATTAATAAGTACAGATACAATTTGGTATCATAGGTTCATATGTTCATAGATTAGTATAAGGCTAACTGCCCTTGTGGGCCATTTTAAGCCTAGCCAATTATCCCATGTATGAATCTTACCATGCACCTTGTGCCTTAGAAGTATACATCATAACCATTATGCCAACCTCCCACTGTAACTGGGCCCTAGCTATGAATGACTGTACAGTTATTCATAGCTAGGTTCCAGTCCCTTGCATGTAGAAGTTATATTTGTAAGTAAAGCATGTTTACTATACACAGAGTGCATGATATAGTATATGCAAGCATAAGGCTCAATGTGGGGTGTGCCATAATGCTGGCCAAGGTTACAGATGCTGATGTGGCCATTCTGTGTCATGCTTGTTACATTAGCAGTTTTCTTCAGACATTGGAAATGCAGAGTTGGAACACTCTTGTGTGTGCATATGTTTTACAGGATCTAAGAATTTTCAGTGACAAGTCTGAAAACATGGAAATAGATCACCATTTTTATTTGAGTCTAATGTTATTCACACTGGCGATGTTGAGTATATTGCTTGCAATATAACTATCTGTAGGATAAGTTACTATTATCTTGAGATGTTTTATTTTTACAGATGTGATACCTGGGATGCTGAGACTTCAGTTGAGGCAGCATTTATACTAATATTCTGGCTGTCATTTGTACTGCTTGTTAGGACACCGTGGCCATGCCACTGTTCTAGTATGCAGCCACGGATAATTAAATGAACTTAGAGACATAGACTCTGGTACTCAAGACACAGTAGACAGCAGTACCTCACATGGCCAGTATGACATCTGTTCCATCCAGTCCTGTGGAGTGGGCTTTACATACTTACAAGAAAACTCTGCATCCGCACATGTTACGCTGTGGAAATGCTTGATCATGCCTGTGATGAATGGAAAGTGATTTAAACAAAAAATGATTGACTTTAACAATTGACATAGTTACTGGTGTCATTCAAAAGGGGTACAATATACATTAGCCTTGGATGACATGGTAGATAGCCCTAACTGCTCTGCCAGGGATGACCTGTACCTGTCTCCCCAAGACTTTTTTTTTTTATATTTGCAAAAACTTATCAGCTACATACTGCTTTCTATGGAAGGTCAGTTTATACAAGTTTCCAAGACAACAAAGCAAAATTTGGAAAAAAAAAAGGTATTACTACTTGATGTAAGCAGCCTAAACAGAAAGCTATACTCCTTACTGAGACTCATTACCCTAAAAAGCATCAATATATATGAATCATCTTGGAGACATGGCTCAAGGATATCGAGAGCACCCCATTAGTCCAAGACTCCAAGATCCACATGTTAAGCCCCATTGCAATAGATGAAGGCACTGATGGCGGCAATGTTTCTATATTTATAAAACAGAATTATGCCACCAGAGTCTTTAAACATGATGACTAACTGGAATTTCTCCATGTCCAGCTTACCAGAAACACTAAGCTTTTAGCCAAACACAATTCTGTTAGTGGACTAGGGGATTTCAACTGTCTCTCCAGTAACTGGGAAAATTACACATCCCAAACCATCTATGCTCAAGAGATTTCTGGACTTCATAAATAGAAAGTCATGAGATCAGCTAGTCCATATTCCAATGAGGCAAGCCAAAATATTAGACTTGGTTCTTACCATTATAGGAAAACTCTGTTTCCTCCAGTTGTAATTCACCACAAGACTGAAGCCAAAAGCATCCTCCAATAATGTGTTATTCAGAGCTTATGTCAAGGCAAATCTATTTAAGCTGAGTGATGACTTGATAAAATTCAACTTTCCTTTCCACTCTGAGGAATCCACCAAAAATATGGACTCCTTTACCACATTATACAATGAACATGTAAAAAACTGCACAGAAGCATCTGTCCCCCTCTGCAATAAATACAATACTGTATTTAAGTATAAACCTTTATGGTGGAACCCTAACATAAGCAAGCTACACAATTAAAGGAAAATGAGGTTTGGAACAGACCATTTTGTCCAGGGACATCTTCAAGGTGGGGGGGTTAATTAGAGTTGTAGGATTTGGGAGGATAGGGCTAAATAGGAATGAATGAGGTTTGGGAGGAAGTGAGGTAGGGGTAGGGAGGGGCTTAAAGGATGTTAGGCAAGTGGAACTGGATTAGGAGTCACATTTTGGTGTGAACTTGCTATACTGCAGGATCATGTCCTGACCACCGGTGTGTCCTTTGGTCAGGTAGGCCTTGGTTTGGTGGTGAGCATGAAGAGGTGAGTGCCTAGGGTGTGGGTATGGACATATGTATGCTGGTTAAGGGTAATTTTTTTTGGGGGGGTTGCATTCACAGATATGGCATTCACAGATGTTGGGGGTAGAATAACATTACTGGGCTTTATTATTGTTGGTAGCATTGGGCTGCCAGTCGCCATAGCTTGGAGTGGTTGGTGAGCTTTCGGTTGGTATTCCAGACAGTTGAAAGGTATAATTTTGGTCTTTTTCTGTAGTGGTGGTTGTGGGGGGCAAGGGTAGTTTTGGGGAATTATGCATCAGCACTATGTCAGTTGCAGGATTTTGCTAGGATGTGGTGTTGCTTGGTTGGGAGGTAGTCACTCGTTGTGGTTGTTTCCCATTGGAGTTATGATCTATATTGTTGTGTATACGGGTGCAGTGTTTGTGCATCGGGTGGTATTTAGAGTTGTAGTGCTTATGAATTTGTTGTGTCCTGAGGTGATGTGTTTCCTGTGGGTTCCATGTGTTGTTTGTGTCGTGCAAGTTTTGGTTGCTCAATCATAATTGCACCTTGCATTTAGTTTTGTTGTTGTAGGTTTATAGAGAGAGAGAAAGGTGTTGCTTTCTGGATTTTGTAGCAGGTTGGGGGGACTGGCTCACAGTATGGTGCTGGGGTTGATTTTATTCTTCGTGTTTGTCTTTATGTTGGTTTCCATTCCCCCCTTTCTCTTGGTACTATTTATTCAGTTCATTGGGCTGTTTAAGGCTCTGGTGTGGTAGCCGTAGTATGGGTGCTATTGGTTCCCTATGCTGTGAGTGACTGCTGCTGTGAGTCTGTTCAGGGTCAGGGCTGAACATCTTCCATTCGCAATTGTCATTTGGAGAGATCCTTTCCACCATTCGGGGTGTGGACTGTGTTTATTTGTCCTTCCTTTCCTTTTTGCGGGCTTTGTGGTGCAGGCAAGTGGTCGCGCATGCTCTGTGTGGTGGAGTGCGGGATAGTGTCCTTCGGGGAGGGTGATGCTAGTGTGCGCGCGCACGCACACACACACACACACACACACACACACACACACGGACAGAGGTGGGATATGCTGGAGCTGAGGTTTATGCCATCTCTGTTCCTTGGATTTCATGATGGTGTTCACTTTTAAAATGGGAATAGTTATGATCGACCACACATTTCATGAGCTGTCCAGTCAATCTGGTGTCGGCTTTCATGGGACTGCTGTCGGCCTTTGTTGGTTTGGGGAGCCAGTCCATACCCATTGCTGCAGGAATGAATGTGAGCAAATCTTTTGTACCAATGAGTGGCATAACTACAGGATTGCATTGCTGCATGTTCATGGTGTGGGTGGAGGGTGCTGAGAGGCCTGTATGCGGGCAAGTCACTAGTCCTGAATAGTGGAGTTTGTACTCGTGCTGCTGCTTTCTGTAGTTTGTACTCGTGCTGCTACATTCTGTAGTTTGTACTTGTGCTGCTACTTTCTGTAGTTTGTACTCGTGCTCCTGCTTTCTGTAGTTTGTAATTGTGCTGCTGCTTTCTGTAGTTTGTACTCGTGCTCCTGCTTTCTGTAGTTTGTAATTGTGCTGCTGCTTTCTGTAGTTTGTACTCGTGCTGCTGCTTTCTGTAGTTTGTACTTGTGCTGCTGCTTTCTGTAGTTGTAATTGTGCTGCTGCTTTCTGTAGTTTGTACTCGTGCTGCTGCTTTCTGTAGTTGTAATTGTGCTGCTGCTTTCTGTAGTTTGTACTCATGCTGCTGCTTTCTGTAGTTTGTAATTGTGCTGCTGCTTTCTGTAGTTTGTACTCGTGCTGCTGCTTTCTGTAGTTTGTACTCATGCTGCTGCTTTCTGTAGTTTGTAATTGTGCTGCTGCTTTCTGTAGTTTGTACTCATGCTGCTGCTTTCTGTAGTTTGTACTCGTGCTGCTGCTTTCTGTACTGGGAAACTGTTTTGTAAAAAAGATATAAGTGAGAACCAGCTTTATATTAGAACATTACCAAACTGCGATTTTCGTGCAGGAATGGGCGCGGCCTGCATGATTGACAGGGCAGGCCCATGTTAGGTTGCTTGCAAAATACGGCTGAATGAAAAGCCATGCAGATTATCCAGCGACCTGTTGAATATGGGGTAATGTTCTAATACAAAACCTAAGAACTTAATTAAGAACTTTAAGTTCTTCTTCTTTCAGCTGCGCCTGTTAGGGGTCGCCACAGCAGATCAACTCTTTCCATTTCTTCCTGTCCTCTGCATCTTGCTCTGTCGCACCAACCACCTGCATGTCCTCTCTCACCACATCCATGAACCTTATCTTAGGCTTTACTGCCAACATTCAAAGTTCTGACCCTCACTATCACAGTCCTAGCCTTTACCTGTCTTCGTGCATGCCTTCCACCTCTTCTCCTCCTTCGGCCAACAGTAACCCAATTTCCGCCAGCACCCTGTTGGCCAACAGTACTGGTGGCGGTCGTTGTTAACCCGGGCATCGACCAATCCAACTTTAATTTAAAGATACAAAAGGCAGAGGTAGCACCGAGATGCAGCAGTGACAGCTAACCTGGAACATTTACTGTGTTCTATAATTTATATTTCCCCGCAGACGGTTTTGATTCATCTTTGGCCGGAGATTGTTCTGACAATGCATGACTAAATTCATAATTAGAAAGGTAATAGTTATCTTCCAGTATAACTAATAACAAAGCAAAAATCTAATTTAAAGGGTTAAGTTTATAAGAATGGATTGGGGAAAAGCATAACAAGTGTGGTGGTTATAATTTGCTGGTAAATAACACATACTCCTCAAGAGGAAGGTTGTTTTCAGTTGTTGACAAAGGGACAGACAGTTACAGAATTAGGTTAGGGTCATGTTTATTAGCAAATGGTTTTAAATGATCATTTTAGAGAACAACTGACCATAAATAATCACAAATGTTTACTTTAGGTTTGCCTTTGGGGTGATATCTATACTTACTATATTTAGACTTGTATAGGAGGCTTATTTAAAAGCCATGCTGTGTGTTAAAATGTAGCTGGATGACATCCTAATAAATGAGGCCATGTGTGCATAAAATATGCAGAAGTTAGACGTGCTGAGAAGGCTACATGATAGGTAAGAAACATGTTTTAAACAGAAATAACACACTTAGGGTGTGTGTGTGTGTGTGTGTGTGTGTGTGTGTGTGTGTGTGTGTGTGTGTGTGTGTGTGTGTGTGTGTGTGTGTACATATTCAGTTAGGACAAGCATATACACACACACACACACACACACACACACACACACACACACACACACACACACACACACACACACACACACACACACACACACACACACACACACACACACACACACACACACACACGGTTCGACATGGTTCAAAACATGCTTAATAAACTCTTGTATCATAGTCTAGCCACTAAAAATGGCATACTTCTGTAAATACTTAGCTTCCTCTCAGTGAAACACAATATGTTAATGGTAGTTTAGTGGTAAGATTTCTACCTTATTAACTTTAGAGTCCAAAGTTCAGTTGTCTTTAGGTAACAGCTGATATGTGTACATTTCAACAGTCTATACATTGTATTTACATACCACGTACTTACAGCAGCGGCCAGTTTCAACTATTTAGAAAGTCTTGCATATTCCTTGAAGATGTCTTGGAATGGGATTTATGTATTTTGGATGATTTACATGTTTTTTCTGTCTTGCAGATGGGGTCTTGGAATGCTGTGGCTGTAGTTTGGAATACGTGGGTATAAGATGGAGCCTTTTCTTTACACATTAGAGGGTTTACTCTTCTCTTTTTCTTTTTAGAAGGTGGTGTGCCGAGTACCAGTGGTGGCAATACACAGTGAATTCGCACATGCTGGAAGCAGGGGCATGCAAGGAGATTATACATGGGGAGCACAAGTGTGCAACAGTTACTGATGGAAGTAAGTGGATTTCAAAGTTGGTGAGTTTTGGTAGAGGATTTATACTGCTAGTCAGAGAAGGATAGGCATTTGAGTTTTTGATCTCAGAATTAATTGGTTGTACAATTTGTTCCATTACCCATTCTGTATGTTAAATTAACATTGGAAGTTGTCCCTGTTTCGGACATTTGCATTCAATAGTAAAAAGGAGCAACAACTATAGGTAAGAATTGGGTGGTGCACAGGAAGGCTGGAGATGGGCATGTGCTGAATGCTCAGTGGTCATCACCCTGATTAAATGCCTTTGAAAGGTAATGGATGCTTTATGTGGATTTTGATGGCTGGACTAGTGTATAACAGAATTGGGGATTTTGTGCTTGAGTGGTGCATAGGGCATTATGTAAAGAGGTATGTTTGGGTCAAGGTAAGGTAGGACTAGGGGTATGACCGTGCAGGTACCAGTGATTGTTGTCATTGATGGAAAGGTGCATAAATGTGCTTGATTGGGGGAGTGTAATATAAGCAGTCACTGTCCTGCAGGAAATAGTTAAAGGTAGTTGATGTTGAGGGGCTGGATGTTCAGTTTGTTTGAGTTGTGTATAAAGGGGTCACAGGGAATTTTATTTTATTCCCTGTTTAGCAAGATATGTTGAACTTGGTGTGATTTGGGTAGTGTATTGACAAGTAAAGGAGTAGTTTGGGGGCTGAGTAAGGCAGGGTTGCGGATCTGTTATGGGGAGGCTGGAGGGTTTCTACAGGTAGGGTGGATGCGCAGTAATTAAAGGCATAGAAAGTCACTAGGTTACTGGTGCTAGGGTCCTTAAAGTCAGTTTAATTATATTAATTTTATTTATGGTTATTATGCACTTGTATTTGGAGGTAAGGTATTTTGCTGGGGGTGGATGGGTTGATGTCTGGTAGATGGTATATTAATAAGTGTTTGTTTTGTACTCATTAAGACATTTCAAGGTTGGTGCAGCTGGGCAGTGTAAGACCAAGGGAGGATAAGGTATGTTGAGGGCAAGTTATATCAGGATTTGATATTTGCTTAGGGGTAGTTTTGATTCTTACTGGTGTGAGGAGCGGCACCGATATCAGGAGTTGGGGTAGTTACTAGGTTAATTGCTCTAAGATTTTGATGAACTAGGCAGCCACAGGTAAGTAAGATTCCTTAATCCAAAGTACGTTCCATGTTGCTCTCAGTCAAGAGGGACATGGGTAATTATTGCCCATGTCCAAAAGGAATATATGTAGACTTGTGGGGGGGAATTTACACTTCAGGTTTGGTTTGGTAATAGGGTATAATAGCATGGCTATGGTTGTTTTTTTCTTTGCCTTAATTATGTTTAACAACAATGTTGGGAAAAGAGCGGTATATTATTTATAGAATAGGCCTCTTTGTAATGCAATCATTTGTTTATTTCGCATGGGTGTTAGTTGTATTGTGAATCTGTTAGGTGTGGAGGAAATCTTATGGGTATTTTTGTTAACGCATCTTAAGTTTCATTGGTGTTTTGTATGTGATAGTAAATGCATTTTAAGCAGTTGATGAAGGAGATACGCTAGTGGTGGTGCATATTGTCATTAAGAAGTTGTGATTATGTGTGGATGAAGTACATTTTTTCTTTTACAGGTAGATGGAAGGAAGGTGGCTTTAACAGGTGAGAGAGGGGGTTGAAGTTGATGTCGGTTGATAGAGTGGTGTGAAAAGAGGTCATGGTCTTCTAGTAAGGCAGTCACATATGGAATTGTTATATTTTCTTCCCAATAGTTACAACATAAGGGATTGTTTGCTTGTTTTGGGTGAGGAACATCAGGAGTGTAAGAAGAAAAAAAAAACGATACTGTACCTACTTCAAAGAAATCTCATTGGTATGATGGTATGCAACAGGGTTTTATAATGAAAAAGTATGGCTTGTTTTGTTGAGCTGCTAGAATGCCATGATGGCTGTTGAGCTGTTTTATTGCTTATAAGGGATAGTTAGTGTGATGGCGAGATTGCTAGACAATGGGATTTTATGATACTATTTAGGTTATTTTAAGCAGTGAAATGGGGCTGGGATTAGGCATCAAGGTTTGTTCTTGTTTCTGTGTGGTTTCAGATGACGGTGGACTTTGTTTTGGTTGTTTAGTTGAAGGGTAATGATGGGGGAGTCATTAGAATTGTTATTGCTCGGGCATTAAGGAGAGCTTGTTTGGTTATTACTGGATTGGGTGGTAAATGGGGTTGCAATTTGGTATGATGGCATGTAGTTGACTCTGTGTGGTTTTTCTAATGCCCATGAAGTCTTTATGGAGCTGCCATTGGTCATGAAGTAAGGATTATTTAGCTCATGTACAGTGGGTATGCTAGGTTATCTTAGCATAGGTGAAGGATCAGTGTTTTGTTTTCAACGGTTTTGGTAACTGATTATTTTTGTTATGTGATAAGGTTTTAGGAGTTAAGTATATCCACCTTGGTTAGTGGGGATGGGGTTCATCGAATGATGTTTGGCCGGAGGCCTTAATGGTGTTTAGATTGCTGGAAGTGTGCTGCAGAGAGGGGAAACAGCCTGATCAGGCTGGTGGGCAGAAAAAAGGGGCAGGCTTGCCCTCTTATGTTTTCCCTCTGGTGCTGGATGGTCAATTCAATAAGTTGGAAAAGGAAAGTGAGTGGTTACGCTGCTTGACAAGTACATAAGTAACTGGAGGAAGCTGCTTAGTTGGTTGACAGTATAATGCAATAAATGGTGATGAAAGTGGGTGGTTATGTTGCTTGATAAGTACTGATAAATGGTAACCAAAGTGAGCGGGTGCACTGCTTCATAAGTAGGTGAGTGGAGGTATGGATGCTGCTTATTGATCAGGATGAGCCGGTTTATGTTGTCCTGTGCTGAGGTAATGTTACATGATGTTACTTCATCTGTATCATGTTTGGTTGAAATGAATGAATATTGAGTAACATTTATGTTTATGGAATTTTAATGAAGGTTGTCAAATGTCATTTGATGTAATGTGTTTCTTGAAGGGGACTGGGACAAATGAGGTCTGGAACAAACCATTTTGTTCAGGGACATTTTCAAAGTGGAGGGTTAGTTAAAGTTGCTTGATTTGGGAGGATAGGGGTATGATAGGGTTAAATAGGAATGGGTGAGGTTTGAGAGGAAGTGAGGTAGGGGTAGGGAGAGGCTTAAAGGATGTTAGGCAAGTGTAACTGGATTAGGAGTCACATTTTGGCATGAACTTGCTACCCTCCTTCCCTCTTTTTATTAGTTGGGATGTGGTTATGTTTAGTTTGGACAGAGCAGGGAAGAAAGGCAGGCTTGCCCTCTTCTGTTCCCCCTCTGGTGCTGGATGGTCAATTCAAAAAGCTGGAAAAGGAAAGTGAGTGGTTACGCTGCTTGACAAGTACATAAGTAAGTGGAGGAAGCTGCTTATTTGGTTGATGGTATAATGCAATAAATGGTAATGAAAGTGAGCGGTTATGATGCTTGATAAGTATATAAGCAAGTGGGTGAAGCTGCTTATTGGATTGATGGTATAATGCAATAAATGGTAATGAAGGTGAGCGGTTATGCTGGTTGATACGTACATAAGTAACTAAGTGAAGCTGCTTATTTGGTTGATGGTATAATGCAATGAATGGTAATGAAGGTGAGCGGTTACGCTGCTTGTTAAGTACCGGTAAATTGTAATGGAAGTGAGTGGGTGCGCTGCTTCATAAGTAGGTGAGTGGAGGTATGGACTCTGCTTACTGATCAGGATGAGCAGATTTACACTGTCCTGTCCTATGATAATGTTACATGGATGTTATTTCATCTGTATCATGTTTTGGTTGAAATGAATGAATATTGAGTAACATTTATGTTTATGGAAATTTAATAAAGATAGTCAAATGTCATTCGGTGTAATGTGTTTCTTGAAGGGGACTGGGACAAAAATCTGACTGCACATAAAAAAAAAAAAAAAAAAAAAAAAAAAAAAAAAAATGTATTCTGCAAATGTTAAGAACACTCTTGCTAAGGCTAATACTGAACTTCAGACCCTAATCAGCCATACTAGATATGAAGTAAAAATAGCCACCCAGGCAAAAGACAATCACAAATCCTTTTTTAGCTATGTTAGAAACTTCAGAATTAATGCTTAAAATTTAAAAAAGTTAATAATATACTCTACGCCTGAAGGCACAGCAAATCTACTAGCACATAAAATTAGTTCTAACTTTACCCCCCTTTTCCTGATCTGTCAACCTCTCTACAGAGACCTTTCAATATTAGCCTCTGAACAGGGTTTGTACCAAATGAATGGAAGTGTGCAACAGTTACCCCTCTCACAGAGGGGGACCATCAATCGATCTATGCAAATATAGCCATAAGTCTGAAAAGTCTCATCTCTAACACAATGGAAAGGATTGCTATGAAATTAATAAACAAAGTAATGAGCAGTCTGCAAACTATCAACCCATGCCTGTTTAGTTTTGTTAAAAGCAAATCCTGCCTACTCAATATGTTTGATTTCTTTGAGAAGATCACCAAAGCAAATGATGAGGGAAAACCTGTTCACACCACATATCTGGACCTCACAAAGGCATTTTAAATCATCCCCCTTTCATGCATAATTATTAAACTCATTAAGCTAAATATAAATCCTTCTGTAACTCGCTGGATAGAAATCTGGCTCACAAACAGAACCCAAAAAATTAGGGTGGTGTATCCACCTCTGCCAAGAGGCTTGTCAATAGCGAAGTACCTAATGTTTAATCCTGGTGCCATTCATTTTTAGCAACTACTTTTTAAAGGGCAAGGCAAATGTTGAGGGCTTATGACTGACAATGTCTACTTATGACTGTAAACTTGGTGCCATCATAAACTGTCTAGAAGACACCAGGAAGGTCTGCGTAAACAAATAGCTGGTGTCAAAACCATTGACAAAAACTAAATGCCAAAAAGTGCATAATTGCACCCTTTGCAAACAAGATGTTCCCTGCTATTATCACATTGACAACACTTCCCTAAAACTGACCCAATAGAGGGGGACCTGGGGACATATGTAGGCAAAGAGCTGTCATTCTCCCATTATATGTCAACTATTGTTAGGACATCTTTTTTATAGCACAGCTTATTAGCAAGGATATGTTATGCAAATCTAGGGAGGTGATCATTTCACTGTACATTGCATTCTTTTGGCCAATTAATCACTATAATGCCCCATTTGAAATTTACCTATCCATGTACCTGACTCGACTATAGTGACGATAACGTTTTATCACTAAGAAAGTCAAGGGACTAAATCACTAATCTGACTGCCTCGAATCCCTGTCTCTCTTCTAGTGTCATACAGGCTGTTAAGGGGATACCTCTGCCTTGCATACCGAGCCTGTACTGATCTGGACATCTATAAGTCCAATAGTGGCGGAAACACCCACTCTAGGAAGTTCAGTCACTATTACAAGTTAAATATAACACTCTAGAGGGCCAGCTATGTCTCACAGAGAATACCACTTTTGTGGACCTGCCTTAATCTCCATGTGAAGTTTAGTACATCTCTTACTTTATTCAAGTGCAACCTGGATGCATGAATGAGGAACTGTGTGTTCACCTGTGGTTTGGCATGCTTGTCCCTCATCAATGGGGGGAGAATGTAAATACATGCTTCGGGGTTACAGTTACTCATACTTACTATACAAAGGTTATTTACACAATACTGAAGGATCATTTCACCTGATGTTATACAAAACTTTTGCAAAATACAGGGGCCTTGGTAATCAACTAGTTAGGCTAGAAACTTAGTGAGATACATGACTAGGCTGCCAAGGATCCTCAAAGATAAATAGCCATCTACAAACCTTAATATTTCTAAAAAATGGTGACCACAACAGTCAAGTATTTATGTAGAATTCTGAAGATTACAGTCTGGGACACTGAAAGGGAGTTACCAATGAGGCGCTGAAGTCACCCAGATGGTAGTACAACTAGTGACAGAAATACTACACTTTGGAGGGGGTACAGAAGTCACTCAGAGGCTGTGTACCCATTTACTGCACACCTACAGCACAACATCTGCACCAGCTCCTTGTCTGGGTATAATCCATTAATGCTCTTTGTATTCAGAAAGCTGGTTGAGATTTACCCTTGTAAAATGACAAACTCTGGGACAGATAATATGAATACAACTTCTCATAAAGTTGCTGGAATGAAATATGCAGCTGTATGAAATATGGATGTCTATCGGTGGTGAAAAACACCATTTTGTGAGCTACACCACAATGCTTTCCTGCAGTTTATTCTTAACATTTTTAAAAGAGCAATGAACCACCTACAGCTTCACCTATGTGTTATGAAATTGCAAGTTGACAAATGTTCAACTGGACAAAATAACTGGTCAAACTTTCAACTTGAAGAAACATTTTGGAAAAAAAAATGTTTTCTGCAGTGGACAGTCTGACTGCTCATCATGTGGGATCTCACACCATGAACTTATATATACCATTGCTGCAATCATTCAACCATGCAGAATCTGAACACATGCTCAATGAATAATGGCAACTGGGAAAACAGCACTGAGGAAATGAACTTGACCCGATGGAACCTCATCAGTTGTGCTTTCAACAAGGTGTAGGGAAGCTAGAAACTCGTAGAATGAATACCTTACAAATGCTTATACTGTCTTTCATCTGCATTCCACAAGTGTAAGCATTTTTCTAGGAATTACAGATGTTCTGAGCAAGATTTTTAACTCTGGCTTTGCATCTTGCTCTAAATACTAATTGTTTTAGAGTTAGTCCCAGGTGACTTCTGCATGGATGAAGAAACATTAATAAGATAAGCATTACCAGCACTAACAACCTTATTTTCCAGCTTTTGCCTGTACATTCCAAGATGCACATAAGATACGTTGTGTGTATATGATTATAACATTCTATATTTGCATGCTTTAGGTTAAAAAAAAAAAAAGAGTTATGTTCGGTTAATTTTCTCATCAGTGACATTATTTATACTTAAATTCTCTTTATAGTCCTGGAAAAGTTTACCTGTATTAATATCCCCTTAAGAAAAGAATACAAAGATTGAAAGAAGAAAGAAATCAAACAGAATGTCTGTGTTGCAGAACACGCTGTTAAATCACGCACTGTCTGCTACACTTCTTTATGTAAATCTAGTGTGATGGGACTGCAGAGGGATTGTTAAAGAGCTGCTTCCTGAAGGTTTAGACTTGTAAAAAAACACGCCTGAATAAAGTATATTGTACTTGCATGTGTGTGTGTGTGTGTGTGTGTGTGTGTGTGTGTGAGCGCGCACGCGCAAGCGCGCGGGTGTGAGCATGTGCCTCTGTGCATGTTTGTCTGTTTGCCTATCTGTGCAAGTGACTCTGAATATAGACTTGTGCACTAATATGTACAAATGATTTACACTATCCCTAAAAATACATTATTACTTAGACTGTACTTTTGATAGTTTGATACTTCCCTTCCCTTGTAGATCCAAGATAACTTGAAGCAATGACCTGTGTAGGTGACATATTAATTAATATCATGATTTTTGACATTAAACACAGACTAAGAGAAAACATCCACCGGCATCTCAGGCATTCAGCTGCTTGTTTGCTGCATAACTGATTTTATTTACATTAGGAATCCATTTAGCTATCTAGGTGTTCATAAAGTAGACTGCTTTAAGAATGACATCCTTTGGAGTCAGTTTTATAGATGACATTGATTGTATTTGCTTCAATATCAAATTTCTTATAATATCTGTTTATTTTATTGAATATATTCATTTGTTAAACACAGCAGAACACTGATCCATTCTGACCGTTTTGAGGCTTAGCCTGTGAGAATGCAACAGACAGGAAACAACAGTTTCAAACGGATGCATACAGTACCTCTTAACTTCTTAGTGCAAAACTTCTGGACAAAGCATAAAATAGTTGGAGGGGGACAAAGACCCCAAAATAGGGACATATTTTAAATATTGCTCTTAAAAACTTAATTTGCAAGAATAATAGGATTCATTTTTGCATGCCTTTTCTGAAGGGTATGAAATCTGAAGTTGAAATGCATGTCAATTACTATTTACTGACTTTGATCCTCAGTGATTTGACAGAAAATGATAACTTTTATGAGGAATAGACCAAAGATATGAGGCAAACAATTTGAATATTCTACAAAATTCTGGATAGTTACTGTAGCAGTATCTCTGAGAATACATTATTTCTTAGATTGTACTTTTGATAGTTTGAAGCTTGCCTGCCCTCATAGACTCAAGATGATATGAAGAAATGAGAAATGTAAACGTTAACAACCTGTGTAGGTGACATGATAATTAATATTATTATTATTTCTGACAGTAATCACGGACTAAGGGAAACATCCACCAGCATAATAGACATTCAGCTGCTTGTTTACTGTATAACTGATTTTGATCTACATTAGAAATCTTGCCTTTTCAGGTAAGCCCCATGCTGTATAAGTAGGTGTTTGTGAAATAGAATGCTTTAAAAATTACTTGGCTTTTCTGTTTATTTATTTATTTAATGATGATGTCTTTGGAACCAGTTTGCAGATTATATGAACTTGTTGAAGGGATAGATATGTACTACAAAGTACCACTTCTCGGAAATCATCTTTCTATCCACATAAAGCAAAGGGCATCTCCTAAATCTATTCACACATAATCTGGACACATGGATGGATAACCACAAAGTCACCCTTGGTTTGGCATCCTTCTCCTTCATGGATAGGAGTAACATGTACATTTTCTGCTTATCTCTGGGTTTTTCATACTTAAACAATAAGAGGTAAGACTTTAAAATAATATATAGCTAGGTTTCTAAAGATCCTCACAGATCAACAGCCTAGTAAGTACTTATGAACCTATGTAGGAAGGATTATCAGGCAAGGACAGAGAACAGTATAGCTGGGAAGATTAATCAGCAAAAGAAAAGTTTGTTGCTCCAAGACTGGCGGCTGGAAAAGTTGCAGGTCTGAAACAAAAGCCTCCTTAGGAAACTAAGGAAGTTACCTAAAGACCTAACCATCACCCATCTAAGAAGCAGCTGTCTATAAGAAGCTTAGTCCTGTACACTGGTGAGTGGCTAATGTAACTCCACTCCATATATTAGAAAGAGAACAGGCTTAGATAAGTGCAAATGAATTGGTCGGTCATCAGTAGCAGGAAATCCATGGAATTGGCTCAGATAAATGCTTTTCCTATTCTTGTGGGGGAATGACTCTCAAGTGTACCTCATTATGAGGAACGTACCTCATTTGGGGTCTTAAAAAGTTCATGTTCCTAGAAGTTCCACGAAGGTTCATATTGAAAGGGTCTGTAATACATTCAGTGTTCGGAATTTAAAGGGAAATCCATAGTAAATAGAAATAAATCATATTAATTCATTAAAAGATCTTCTTTATAAGTAAAACCAGCATATTTTAACCATCCTATGACCTTCCTAGCTGAAGTTGTTAGTAAGCCATTAGTACGTGTTCCACATTTTGCCTATTTGTTCCACATTATGAGGGCTAGTGTTCCTCATTTTGGAGATGAAAGGTTGAGACCTATGGCTTCTGTGATCCTTTGAAGCACAGACTTAAAGGCAGAGCATTATGCAATATCAGCTTTATTTAAATCTATGACAGCAGACACAGATGATAGATAACTTGTCAGTCTAATCTACTCTGTCATCTGCTAGGTCTTAGAAATAAAACTTTTAGGAGATTAAATGCAAAAGTGAAAAGTATTACAGTGAGCAGGAAAAGTCATAAATATAGGATTAAAATTTACTAGATGGAAGAAAACTGAGCATGTTAGTTAGGAAAGAGAACTGAAAGAGAAGGGTTTGACTGCTATAACTCTGCAAGGTTCAGTCCTAGGTCTGGTGCTGTTAAGTATCACTGCATATGACATTATAAAAAAAACAGCTTGGAAGACTGGGTCAGTATCCTTGCAGGTGAAGGTAAAAGAATGACAAGGGTTCACAAAGTACAGTTTTGTACCTACCATAAATGTAGATGTTCGAGTGTTCACATTGCTGCAGTCATTGCACTTGGGTTATCCTGCCGTCAGGCGGTCCCGCAGTCGGCCAGAGTTCCAAAGTCTTGGTCCGGCGTCGGTTGCTGTCGCTTCTTCCCTTACGTCAGTGTGCCAGGGGTATATAAGATGCATCCAGCTCCATTTTCTTCAGTTTTTCTTGCCCCAGATGTCAGGTGCCCCCAAGTAGGTAGGCAATACATATTGCTAATCAAAAATATACATGTAAAATAAAAACAATACTTTCAGTTACCAGCAAATACACCCCAAAGGTTGTATAGGATAGAAAGGTATAGATAAGTCCAGCTTGTTCAGAGGGGATGGAGGGAGGGTAACCTGGACTGCAGCAGTGTGAAAACTCGAACATCTACATTTATGGATAGTACAAAACTGTACTATGTTCAGTCATTACACTTGGGTAGAATCCCAAAGCTAAGGTTGGGTGGCTGGTCTATAAAGAGTTAGGATTGGCTATGAGGCCCTGCAGAACTGCAGTGGCAAATCCTGCTCTGGATTTAGAGTAAAGAGGCAGGTGGTAATGTTTAGTAAAGGTGTGCACTGAACTCCAAGTTGCAGCCTCCAAAATTTCCTTGGTAGGTACTCCTCTGAGAAAGGCTGTTGAAGTGGCTGTTGCCCTGGTGGAATGTGGCCTAATGTTATTTGGGACTGATATTCCATGTTGTGTGTAGCAGTACTGAATACAGTGTCCTATCCACTTGGATATAGTCTGCTTTGAGATAGCCTTGCCCTGTGATCCTGCAGCATATGTTACAAACAGTTGCTCAGTTTTTCTGAAAGCCTTTGTTTTGTCCAAGTAGAAGCGTAGCTACCTGTGTATGTCCAAAGAATGCAGAAGTTTCTCCCCTTTATTCTGGAGGTTTGGATAAAAAGTTGGCAAATGGATGGTTTGGTTAAGAGCCACACTAGATACCACCTTTGGCATAAAGGTAGGGTTTGTCCTTAAAGATACCCTGTCCTGATGAAAAATTATAAAAGGTTCCACTGCCATTAATGCCTGTAGCTCTGAGACTCTTCGTGCTGAAGTTACTGCCAGGAGCAGAGCTGTTTTCCATGATAAAAATTTTAGATCGGCTGTATTGGCTGGCTCAAAAGGTGGTAGGGTCAGTTTTTCCAAACCAAAATTGAGGTCCCAAGTTGGTGTTGGTGCTCTCTGGGGTGGTCTTATGTTTTTAGCCCCTCTGAGGTGCTGCTTTAGCAAGAGATGAGAGAATAAAGGAGGATCTGTGCTGTAATGTGCTGAAATGGCAGAGGCGTGGATCTTAATTGATGAGAAGGATAGGCCTCTGTCCAGCATCTCAGTTAAGTATTGTAAAATCTGAGGAATGTTTGGAACAAGAGGGTCAAGGCTTTGAGCCTGGTTCCAGGCGCAGAATCTCTTCCATTTTTCTGAGTAAGCTTTCCTGGTGCTAGGCCTCCTGGCCTCCAAAATGACATCCATAACAGCTTTAGAGAGAGGTGTTGCCTGATTGACTAATGTATCTGCCATGCAGCCAGGTTTAGGGTTTGGAGCTGACCATGCAGGATCTGATTGTTTTGTTGAGTCCGAAGGTGTGGAATTTGAGGCAAAATCCATGGTGGGCCTTGAGGCAAGTTCCTTAAGATAGGGTACCAGTGCTGGCATGGCCAGTCTGGAGCAATCAGGATCATCTGTGGTTTTTCTTGTCTGGCTTTTAGGAGTACCTTTGAAAGGAGAGGCAGTGGTGGGAAGGCATAAACTTTTAGGTTTTTCCAGCTGAACAGAAGAGCATCCACTTTCCATGCTTGATTGTGATAAGTCCTTGTGCAGAATTTCTGTAGTTGGCAATTCAGTGGGGAGGCAAAAAGATCTATGTCTGGGCATCCCCATTTTCTCATTACCATGCTGAAGATTTGTGGATTCAATTTCCATTTGTGAGGGTCCATGATATTTCTGCTTAGATTGTCTGCCAGAGTATTTTTCTTTCCTGGCAGGAATTGTGCATGCAGGTGAACTTGATACGTTAGAGCTGTGTTCCACAAGGTCATGGCTTGCCTGCATAGGGGATAAGAGTGAGTGCCCCCTTGCTTGTTTATGTACCACATTACTGTGGTGTTGTCTGTCTTTAGTAGTAATTGTCCTGGATGTAGAAGGTCCTTGAAAGCTGTTAAGGCATTTTGAACAGCCAACATCTCTTTTTGATTGATGTGAAGATGCATCTGGTCTGTGGTCCACTTGCCCTGAATGCATTTTCCTGCCATGTGTGCTCCCCAGGCATAATCCAAAGCATCTGTTGCTAGAGTTTGCCTGGCTGTGGGCTGGGTGAAAGGCTGACCCTTGTTTAGGTGACATGCCTGTACCCACCATCAAAACTCCTGTTGTAGGCAGGGGATCATTGGTATTACTGCTTCTAAACTGTGAGAGTGTTGAGTCCAAACACTTTTTAGGTACCATTGTAATTTCCTCATATGCAGTCTGGCATATGGTATTAGTAGTATGCAGGATGCTATGAATCCCAGGGCATTATGCAGGGAGATGGGACTTTCTTGCTAGTGATTGAAAATGTTGAGTTAGGTGAACTTGTTTGTCTGGCGTGAGGTAAGCCATCTGGGCCGTTGTATTTAAGCTGGCACCCAGGAATATAATCTGTTGTGAGGGCGCTAGTTTTGACTTCTTTTCATTTACTGTGTACCCTAGAGAAATTAGCAACCTTTTTACAAATGCCAGATACTGTAGAAGAATGTCCTTTGTCTCTGCTTAAATGAGGCAGTCGTCCAGGTATGGATATATTTGAATTCCTTTTTGTCTGCAAAATGCAATTACTGGTGCCAGGCACTTTGTGAAGACCATAGGCGCAGTAGATAAGCCAAAGGGCAGTGCAGAGAACTGGTAGTGCATTATACCAGCTTTGAATCTGAGGTATCTTCTGCAATTTTGTCTGATAGGGACATGCAGGTATGCCTCTTTGAGGTCCAGAGTAACTAGCCAAGCCTTCTTGCCCAGCATGGGTAGAAGCTGCTGTAATGTCAACATTTTGAATTTCGGAATATCCAGGTAAGTATTCGGAATTGAAAGGTCTAGTATGGGCCTCCAGGCCTTGTCCTTTCTGGGGACCAGGAAGAGCCTTGAGTAAAATCCTTGTCCTTGTTCCTGTTGTGGTACTTTTTGAATAGCTCTCATGTCCATGAGGGCTGAAATTTGTTTTTGTGCCTCTGCCCATTAATTTTGTGGCAGGTATGGCATTCCTTTTAGCCTTGGTAAAGTATGAAAGTGGAATCTGTAACACTGAGACACAATATTCAGAACCCATTTGTCTTGGGTGATTGTTTGCCAGTTTTGAGAAAAAAGTGCTAGTTTTCCCCCTAAGGGGGCTTCCAAAAGGGACGTGCTTGGCGTTTAAGGGGAAAGTCATTGTGACTGTTTCCTGTAAGGTTGAGACTTGTCCTCACCTCCTTTTGGGGTTGAGATGCCCCACTGTCATTGTCTGTTTGAGCCTTGGGTTTGAGATCTGCCTCTTGGGCATCTGTATCTGCCTCTCTGTGGTCTGTCTGACACTGGAAAGGACATATTCTTTGTTGGCCAATTTCTGCTAAACCGAGGTGGTTGTACCTGTAACAAATCCTTGACTGTTTGCATAGATTTAGCTTTATCCTCCATTTTCTTTAACACCTCTTCTGCCTTAACACCAAACAAGGTATCATGCTGTAAAGGAGCATCCAATAATTTTGCCTTAACATGATCAGGTAAACTTTGTTCTTTTAACCAAGCATGTCTTCGAATCACAGAACCTGTAACTGCAGCTCTAAAAGAGGCCTCTAAAGAATCAAAACCACATTGCAGAGTATGTTTTTCCACCTGTTCAACTGCATGCAATAAATCCTGCATTTCTTTACAATCTGGAGTTTCTGAGCTAGCAAGCATTTTCTGTTTTAACTGAGCCATTAAATCTTGTTGGTACTTAAGCATGTGAAACTGGCAATTTAAAGCTCTTACTGCTAAAGTTGCAGAAGTGTATACTTTCTTCCCCCATCTATCCAAAGCTCTGGAATCTCTGTCAGAGGGTACTGGATTTTTTGCAATGGAAGCCTTAACCCCTTTTGGACCCTGGGAAATAGTTTCTGGATCAGCAGAAGGGTTTTTGTAAAGAAACTTGTGAGAGTCAGGGACTCTATAATACCTATCTGGCTTGGCTGGAGCAGGGGGCAAAGAGTCAGGAGATAAACTGGATTCAGAGAACACATCATCCACAATATCTAGCACAGGCAGAATAGCCAGGGGCCTGTGTTGAGGCAATAAGAGGAAATCCCTGAGCCTTTTCTTGGATTCTGAGTAATCCTGACTTTCCCAATGGAAATGTTCCCTCATGGTATGTAAAGTTTCCTCAAAAGAATAACCCTCAGGAGGAGATGCTGAAGGGATAGATTCTTCAGCATCTGAGTCCTCATAGGGGGGTAGAGAGTATCCCTGGTCTGAAGAGGAATCAGAGGAAATGGAAACCTGATCAGAGGAGTCATATTCTGTATCCAGCCAAGGCCTTTTCTCAGGAGGGGGATGGGAACCCCTGATTAGAGTAATGAGGCCTTCGGCCATTTTAAGCATTTGTTTCTTAGGCATGGAGGACTGTCCTGGAGAATGCTGTACTTGTTTCTTTGTCTTTAATGGTACCTTTGTCTTGGCTGTTGTTTTAATGGTAAGTTGTGAAGGTCTGAAAACACCCTCAGAAGCTGATGCCTGCTCAGCGGCTCCGGACCCATCTGAGAGATTAGTTTCTGAAAGCCCAATACCTTGAGTTTCCAGAGGCCTTTATGTCTCCACGTGGGAGTTGGAAGCAGCCTGTGGCTCTGAGGTAGCTAGTGTCACAGGCTGTGAAAGCACCTCACTGAGAACTGGCGAACCGGCAACTGGCCTAGAAGAGGTTTCATTGTTGGTTTTGGACCTCAGATGCCTGTCTTTATCCCTGTCTTTGCATTTTTTCAGTACTGAGGTTGTCGGCTGATCCGATGGCAGCGTATAATTGAACCTTCGGCCAAAGTAGTGCAAAGCAAAATCAAAACGTCTTTTTATAGTGCGTTTGTTAAATCTAGCACAAAACCAACAACTAGTGATGTTGTGATCAGGGCCTAGGCATGGAATACAGTAAGAGTGGAAGTCCTTATGAGGTATTTGCTTTCCACAAGAAATACAATTATTAACTTTTTCTGACATCGGTCTGAGGCAAGAAAAAAGTTTCCCCAATGGGGTACTTAGCTTTATTGAAGACTTTGGATCTGAAATTCGACTTTGAAAATCTCAGGAGTCGGCCGACCGGCACTTGTGAACTGCTTCTGCTTCGGGCACCACGCAGCAAGAAAGACTGGAGAAAATGGCATCAGATGCATCTTATATACCCCTGGCACACTGACGTCAGGGAAGAAGCGACAGCAACTGACGCCGGACCAAGACTTTGGAACTCTGGCCGACTGTGGGACTGCCTGATGGCAGGATAACCCAAGTGTAATGACTGCAGCAGTGTAACACAATGAACATCTGGTGAGTCCATCATCAGGGTGAGACTAAAATAACTCCATTACTACAAAGGTGACAAATAAAGCTTGAATCAAGAAATGCAAAGTGAAAAAACTGGAAGTAGCCATGAGAGAGATAACACTTCCAAAAGTGGAGTGACCTTAGACAGCACTAAACAGAAGATTCCATGAGAATGAGTCAGCTAACGAAACTAATTATTGTGTACATACACAGAGTAACAGGCTGAAGGCCAATAGCCACTTCCACCCACACACACAGTCTTCCTTTACCTTTAGTCTGTAGCTCTACATTTCTCTGAACCATACTTATCATCACCTTCAGTAAGTACTTCTTTACACATTTAAATTTGTAAATACATATGTGCAGAATAACAGGTTTTGTATTAACATGTATGTTCTAAAAAATATGAAGCCTGAAACTCAAATGTCTGTCATTATTCAGAGACTTTAGTCCTCGGTGATTTGCCAGAAAAACACATATTTTTTGAGGAATGGACCAAAAATATAAGACAAAAATCTGGACAGTCAAGAGATATGCTTATACTTACTTCTGATTACATGCACCTTTTACTTTTATTATATGTTTTCTTGTGTGCAGACATGCTCAGGCAGTAGCTGAAATGGGTCCTATGTGGATCTGTTCACTACTCCAGAAAATATGCATACATATAGACATACATACATATATAAATAAGCAGTATCAGTATATAAGGTATTTAATCACATTAACAGCAGGTGCCACAAACTGTATAATTGTATATTACTACAATGACAGATTTATTGAAACCAGCCGACCAAGCACTACTGTGGGATTATAACATTTTCTTTATAACACAGATAATAAATGTCAGACACACTACACTTCCTCAGCTGACTCAGATTACCGACTGTCCACAAAAGGTCTTTACAACCACTTTTATAGCTTCAAAACATTGTCCTTGATGAAAGCATTCTTTTCCTGTATTGAAGCCTTCTTTGTCTGTGTTCATATCTCATCTAGAGAAAACTAGTTCCTTCAGCAAGCTGAAATGTTCTTTCACAAATGTTCATTCATTGATAGGATAGTCTGTAACTTTTTCTGTTGTTAGCCATTTCCCTTTAGTTGAATATTTGTGTACATTCAACTGTTTAGGATAGTTCAACAAGCCTCTATTGTTAATGCCATTTGTTAGAAAACATTCAGAAGTATAATATTTTTTGTTCCACGCAAACACATTCTATTAAGCCAATGCATCACATGCTATTCTAAAAATATATTCAGAAGTATATAGTATGTCATGCAAGAACATTCATGTTACCTCTTCCTGCATTTGCAGGCTCTGTATTTGTTATGCTATTACTAAAAAATATCACACTGTCAATATGAGAGACAGCAGTTTTACCAATATGTGCTTTTACTGTGAGAAAAACAATTTTAGCAAATCACACACATGCAATTTCTATGAGGAAAAACAGTTTCACTTTATATAATTCTATCATAAGGTAGTTATAAGGACAAATCTGGAGTAATTTATTCAATTCTGCAGATTGTAAAGACAGTGAGATATCAGATTACTTGAGATGGTTCAAAAGAAAATTACAATGTTGTCAGGTTACCAAACCAGATTATATTAAAAGCCATTCAGTTGAAAAAAGATTGATGAAAACTTTTGATGATCTTTGGCATTGCAGTTTTCTGCACTATTGTGAAGTCACAGAATTTGTATAAGCCTTGTATGTCTGTGTGTGTGTGCGACTGTGTATATGTGTGTGTGTGTGTGTGTGTGTGTGTGTGTGTGTGTGTGTGTGTGTGTGTGTGTGTGTGTGTGTGTGTGTGAAAATTCATTTCAGCAAACATTTTTGGCCATAGTTGAATGGTGACTTGACACTATTTCGAAGAAGGCATTCAGTGAGGGGAATGGAAAGATATTTTCCTTGTAGTGATGAAGAGGAACAGTGAGAGAGGACTGGATTCTACAAACTGTTGAAATGACTCTATATTATAAATGTCTGGAAGTGACAAAGAAGTAACAAAATGGAGTAAATGTTAAAATGTGTAGATAGAAGATCCAGTATCACTGTGGTAATAAAGAATTGTTTCTCACTGAAACCATTTATGGGTAATTAGACAATCTCCCACAATGGGAGTTTGATGTCATTACCAGGGAGATGTGCAATATGAGGTAAGGAGGGTTAGGGATGGAGGGTCGCTATCTCCTGCACTAGGATAGAGTAAAAATGACTAATCTGTATTGGTTTGCCAACAACATGCAAATGAAAGAAATGAATGAGTGAGTGAATGAATGAATGAATGAGTGAATGAATGAGTGAGTGAATGAATGAGTGAATGAATGAATGAATGTTCTACTTGTAATAAGCACACAACTTGCTCATCACCTTGAAAGGCATTCAGGATGTTTCCACTTATAAATCAATGCAATTGAATCCATACATGTATATGTACAATAGCCATGGAATGATAAGTAATCAAAAAGATTTTTTTAAATTTTGACTTAAACATTTTCTATTCATCATATAAACATTTGGGATAAAAGTGCAAGCCACAAATGGTTAGGAGTGGTTTATTGCACCAAAAATTCAATTTCCAGATCTCATCTCTCACTTGGTTACTGTTTATCCTCTTGTGTTTGTAATTAAGTGGCTCCACAAGATGGTGATGTCATTCTGGATGTCAACAAGCAGCTGTAACGAAAGCCTGAACACTGAAATGAGATAATGTGGTTGATTTTAAAATATGACTCATCTGAAAAATGTAAGAACTTCTCCATGAAGGGTTTTAGAACCATACTATCAGTCTCCATATGGTGTCAAGCTGAATATTACCAGCATTTACAACTGGCTTGACCATGTAACGTAGGACTGCATACAGAAGTTTTGCATTTTTTTTTCTCAGGCTAATCCAGCCTTGACTGATAGTTCTTGCTCATAAAACTGTCCTGATCTGTTAGAAAGCTCAGAACCACTGATGATAGATGAGTCCCAGCAGTCCAGGAGGAAGTTTACTTAATGAAACAACCACATGCGAATGGGAGTAAGATGATATGTTCAGTATCAGGACACCTGCTGGGAGTATTGCAGGAGATCTGGGAAGTATTCTGTTCCAATGCCCTGCCTCACAAAGTGCAGCATGTTGCGGACAATGGAGATTTCATGTATATGCAACCACTCATCACATTTGGCTTGTCTTGACTTTTATTCCCAGTTTAATGATGTGCATTCAGTCTTCATTGCCTTCAGATATGTTTGCAGACTCCTCTGATGCTTGATACATGCCAGCATTCCCTCAAATGCATACTTAATGTTTGCTCTTAGAAATGCTTCTTGACACTCTGTAACTCATTTTTAACTGAATGGTTTTCATTTTTCTGTAAAAAGTACAGTTGTGTAAGAACTAACCATAACAGTAGATGTTCTATTGTCACTGTTACAGTATTCCTAACACACGGACTACCACCTTTCTCAACTGGCTACAGTTCCAAAACTTTACCTCCTCAGGATTGTGCATCTGCCATGTAAACATAACTCAAAAGAATAGTAGGATACAAGTAGATGTACAAATGTAATTCCTCAGACTGTCTCCAAGCCAGTGGCCTGAAGACCCCTGAGACAGAAAACTGGTCAGTTAGTTGGGACATAGCGTGATGTGGTAAGAAAGTCTCCTTGGTTCTAGGGTGTTTCTCACGGGATATGATCTAAGGGAGAAAAATTGTGTAAGGAGATGCTAAAAGTATAGAAGGGAATGTGGGTGGGAAAGAATACTGCGACAGTGATCAGTAGGACATATGCTGTTATTGTAGGTTTTTACACAACTGTACCATGTCCTGACTGAAATCACTGTTGCAGTATTCCTAAAATGTGGGTGATTGCCAGAGCCAAAGGGAAATAAGGGGTGGTTGGGTAAAAGGCAGTAGAACTGTCCAAGAGGCCAGATATGACTGACCTAGCAAAGGCAGCTCTGAACCTTGAAAAGGTATCTGCCCTGCAGTGTTTAGTGAAAGTGTATATACTTGGCCAGGTCGCAGCCTCTAGGATTGACATGACATCACCTTCTTTGTAGAAAATTCTAGAGGCTGCTACTGGTATTGTAGAGTGGGCTCAAGGGCATGAGGGCAAGGACTTGCCATGCACGGAGTAACAAAATGAGATGGCCTAAGAGATCCAGCTTGCAATGGCTTACTTGGATACCAGTTGACCCAATTTAGAGTTCATCAGAGAAACAAGCAGTTGATCAGAATTTTGAATAGTTTTTGTTTTGTACAAATAGAATGTTATCTGTCTGTGAATGTCCAGAGAATGCAGCATCCTCCCCTCCTCAATTCTGTGGGTTATTGAATGAGGTATATAGGTTTATGGCCTGATTGAGAAACAGCTCATTCACTACTTGAGGCAAAAATGATGGATTAGTCCAAGTGGTCAATCTATCATTGTGAAAATAAGAAAGGGAGGAATTGCTATGAGTGTGTGAAGCTTTGAAACTCTCCTAGCTGAAGGAAAGGTCAGAAGAATGATAGTTTTCCAAGTACAGAACCTGAGGTTTTGCTGATACTGCTAATTCAAAAGGAGGTAATGTATACTTTTCTAGCAGAAAGTTGAGGTCCCAAATAGGGGTGATGGGCTTTCTATGTACCTGAAGATGCAGGATCCTTTTAAGGAATAATGTGACCTAAGATCTGGATATAAATGGGAGAATAATAGGCAAGCAAGTAGAGATGGCTGACAGGTGGACTTTGATGGAAAAGTAGGCAAAACATGTATGCAAAAATTCACAGAGACATTTAAGAATGGAAAGCACCACTGATTGGCTAGGCTCAGGTCCATTTCTCTGGCACAAGTAGTAGAATCTTTTCCATTGGATTATACAAGATTTGTGAGTTTTGAGTCTTCTGGCTTCTTGGAGAAACTTAATAACATTCTCTGGAAAATGGTGCCAGTAAGGAATCAGAGCCCTATCTTTCAAAACGTTAGGTTTGGTGATGACAGAATGGGGTATGCCTGTAGCCTGTTCTGAGGAGTAATGAGTCATGGAACAGTTTACAGTACCTGCCCCTGGCTAGAAGAAAAAGAAGAGGAATGACTGCTGTCTTGGCCAAAGGGGAATAACATACAATAGCTTTGATTTTTCTTTTTGGGTGTTTAGAATAACTCTTGCAATAAGGGGTATTGGAAGGAAGGCATAAAGGAACTTCCCTGTCCACTGAAAGGAGAAAGCATCTGCCCTTTAAGCTGAGGTTGCAAGGGTCTCTCGTATAAAACAGTGGAAGCTGTTTTTTGGTCTTTTAAGCAAATAGGTCTATCTGAAGACTCCCACAAAGGTAAAGGGTGCCTAGGAAAACCTACCTGTTCAGCATCCATTCATAAGATCCTCTAGAGACCTGGTTAAAGAGTCTGCCAGAACATTGTCCTGTGATGGGATGTATGTGGCTGTGAGTGACATGCTTTTATTGGTGGCCAGGTCCCAAGCTTTTTGTACCAACCTATAAAACGGGTAAGATCTGGTCCCTCCTTGGTTGATTATGTACCACATTACTGTTGTGTTGTCTGTAAACACTCATCAGGTGCCTGGTTTCCAGACATTTTTGATGAGGTCCCTTATTTCCTTCCTGTTATTGTGTTCCTTTAGTATCACTGGCTACCATCTGCCCTGCACTTGTTAGTTACCTGTCCAGGCCTGCCATCCCTCATCCAAGGCATCTGTGTGCATTTCTTGAGCTAGGGCTGGATAAGTGAAGGGAAGCCCTAGGTTGGAACTTAACTTCTCCTTCCACCATAAGTGTTACCACCTGAGAGGGTAAAAGAGAGATCACTCTGCCCAGAAGATGTGAGTACTAAAACAAAACTGTTTTCAGGTACCACTGAATTTTTCTCATACACAGTCTGGCAAGGGGGTATATTGGGACATTAGCTACCACGAGCCCCAGAGTCCAAAGGCTGAGCATCAGATGGGGCAGAAAAGGTTGTGGAAGTTGTAAGGTTCTACACCTTCTCTTTAGGTGAGAAGACTGTATTTTCTTTGTATACAGCCTACATCCCAGAAAAAAAAATGATCCTGAGATGGCTGCAATGAGGATTTTTTGTAGATAATCATGAACCCAACTGAGATAGGAGGAAGAGGCTAAAATGGAGACATTATTGGAGAATGTGTGGTAAAAACTCTTGGATTAGCAGACCATCTATATAGGTTCATCAGGGGCAGGTAACTCTAGCCCAGAGTTTTGTGGGCTTTTTTTTCTTCTTTTAGTTTTTTAGTTTGAATTTATTCTTTGCTTTGAAGGATACTATCAGTGACACTTGAGTAATCCCCTAGGGTATACCTATACACTGATCTCCCATCTACCATATTGGTCAAGATTCAAAGCCACAAAGTCTCCAAAGCCTCTGTGACACTTGTATTCTGATGTGCCCAGCTCCACAGCATAGGAGGTGATAAATCTGTCCCTCCAGCACATCCTATTAATCACAGCCTAGGTTGAGGCTTAAGTTCTTCTTGTAGTCTTAGTCCTTGTAGTTCTGATGGATTTAGAGAAAGTGAGGTGAAGCATGTTCATCAATTGGACGTATGCTAGGCACAGGTCACTCAGGCACAGATTGAGCTTGAGGGTAAGACTGAATAGAGCTGAGTTCACAATTCATGCATAGCACATATTATTTTTGACAGATCCTTTTTGGCCTGTGAGGAACCTTTGGGGCCTTTTGCTGCAGGTGTCGGGTCGGGTCAGATACATTCAGTAGGCATTGTAATCAATCATTATCTTTGATGAGTGATGAGTACAGGGAACCCAATGATCTTTGATCTAGATGTAGGAATCCTTTCATGTGAGGGGCAATGAAGGTCTCTTCAAAACTACTTCCAAAACGTGAGTGTCAAACTAGGTCACACTGTCAACCTGGGTCCCCAGATCCCTGATAACCTCTTCTGTGCTTCTGTGCTTACCTATATGGTAGTAGCTAGGTAAGTAACCTTTTTTTTTTCCGAGTATGACTATGCATTAGGGAAAACTATGCATATAGGGAAATATCTGAGTTTCTTGGGTTTGGCAGAAGGTGATCACTGGTGCAAGACCATTTGTGAAAATTCTTGGGGCTGTGGAAAGCCAAAAAAGGCAAAGCTGTAAACTGATAGTGAGATGAGTAATACAAAACCTGAGGAATCTCCTGTAAGGGGTCTGAACTGGTATATGGAGGTAAGTATCCTTTAAATCTAGGGATACTGGAACAATATGTAGCAAAATGGAAGGTGCTAGAAGTTACAGGGAGAGCATTTTTAATGTTTGCACTTTTAGGAAGGTGTTTGGTAAGGGGAGATATAGTAGGGGTATACACTGTCCTTCTTTCCTTGGCACTAGGAAAATTCTAAAGTAAAACACCTTCACAGAAATACTTGTGGTTCTGGTTCTATTGCGCCGTGTGCTGGTAGTTCCTGTAAAATGGGTGGGAGCAGATGAATCTACTTGTGTGGAGGTGGGAGTATGCCATTTAAAGGGGAAATCTATATCCAAAAACATGGCATGACTGTATTTTTATGACAGACAGCACCCACTTGTCTCTGGTGATCTTTTTCTATGTGGAGAAAGAATGAGTCAGTATTTTTGTGATGCACAGGGTAGGGCTGGGGTCAAGGGGGAGAAAGGAGGTTGAAAATCGTAATAGAATTTTTTCACCAGAAGGAGATCTCCCAGATGCAGCATCCCTCTGTGGTATATCAAGGAAGCTCTTTCTGGGAGCCTTCATATGCTTCTGTGTAGGCCTATGGTCCCTTCTCACAAAAGAGATATGTTTGTTTGGTTAATTCCTCTGGTACCTAGGTATACAAGTTAACAAACATTGCTTGCAGTTCTTCATGGTTTGAAAATCTTGGCAACTTAAGCAGCAAATAAAAATCTTTGTCTAAAGGGAAGTCCACTATTTTTTGCTTTCTAGTCCTCAGCAATAGGCTGACAACATAGCTATGCATACCGGCAGATTATAGGACCTGTAGCAGCTGCTCTGGATAAGGCATCGGCAGCATCATAACTACATGTAATGGTGTGTCCGGCCACTTGTGTAGCCTGATGGATAACATTTGTTGCTTAGAATCAGTATACTGCAAATCCAATAATACATTATATAAACAATTGAGAAGGGAAGTCACATATTTATTCATCTGGGTCTGCTAATTTGTAGCACACTGAATGCCAAAGCAAAATAGATATAAACCTTTTTCGCCCACATATCAATAGCCTTGCTATCCTTATCTGAAGGGAGGGCATTGGCATTATGAAAAAGTTTAGAAGGTTTATCACATGAGAGTAAAACTGCGGAAGGGTCACCACAGGATTCTTAATCAAAAATGTAAGCTCATCAGGGTCTTTATAAAATCTGTCTGGACTTTTGGGTGCCACAGGCTAAGAGTCAGGAGCAACAGAAGTGGATTGAAAAATATTCAAATAAGGCCTCCAGATCAAGAGTTACAGTGAAAAGGGAGTGAGATGCCCATTTCCAAAAGGTTGTAGTATCTTTTCTGTACTTCTGAAATCTGGCCAGATTCCCACACAAAATGCTTCATCACATTTAGGGTTATCTTTCTAAGAGAAGCTTCTAATACTAAAGAGTTAGGTGAAATGGAGTCCTCATCATCCAAAGGGGCTTGGTCAGGAGATTGCATTTGACAGAAGTAGGCTAATGAATGGTCAGAATCAGAAGCTTCCTCATCTTCAGAGGATGATGAACCCACAGCCATCTTTTGAGGAGTTGTCGGAGGGGCTGAGAGCCAAAAGAAGGAAGCTTGAGGGCCAAAATAGCCTTAAAATGTGAAACGTCAGGGTCTGAAGAAGTTTACACTGTTTTAAACAAAAGTGCTTACATCTTTTATATTTTTTCTACATTAAAACTTTTGTTTTACATCATCATGCTTTGGATTTTGTGCTTGTTGGAACCTGATCTGCCAGACTTGTCATATTTTGTGGTTTGCTTCTTGCCTTTTGGTTCTCCAAAATGGCCTTAAACAAACCTTGAGAGAAATCCATCCATTCCCTCTCCCTAAGAAGAGGAAGAAGAGGTTGATAGGAAGCAACATGTTTAGTTTTCTGATGCTTGTTTTTTGGGGTTACATCCACCTGTACTAGACATGGTGGCTCCTCATTTCCCTGTTGTACCTCGATTAGTTTGTCTGGGATCTCTTCTCTAGGCAAGATCTGAGGGATGCCCTCTGGTCCGTAGATGTGATGATTCATGGCTCACCTCATTCTGCAGAATCATCAGCTATCAAGGCCCCTATGCCATACCAAACTCCAGCTGGGTCATGGTAGAGGGCATCTGAGTAGGAATCTGATATACTGCAGGTTTTGAAACATCAGTGACTACATCAGAGTCAGAAGCGGCTGACTGACTGTCTGGTCTAATCATTTTAAGCTGTTTCTTAAGTGGTGGAGGTACATCCAGAAAAGTGGAATCTACCATCTTGGAATGGCTCAAGTATTTCAGATATTGGATCTGCAGGAAAGTGTCAATAGAAGACAAATGAGACCATAAGGTCTTAGGGACAGAGGATTTGCAGATAAAACAAGCTTTGTAGTCGTGTTGCACATTGAAGCAAAAGACACATTGGGTGTGCAATTCTTTGTATGAGATTTGCCTACCACATTTGCACTTACTCCTCCTATCTGACATCTAATACAGGTAAAAAAAACAGTTAATAAATATAAATAAAGGATCTCCAATGGGGCACTTATATGTGCATTCAAAGCAATGTTCCCAACTAGCAACCAATGATCAGTGCAATAGATACACGACCTGCATTTGAGCTGGTAGTGAGATAGTGTGAGGAAAGGTACTCGTACTTTCATCTGTATACACCTACACGTATGAGATGAGGTCAAACATTGGAAGTACAATGCTGAGAAAGTAAAGCTTTAGTATTCCAGCAGGATGACAGTGGTGATAACGCATGCGTTGGTAATACTGTAACAGTGATTTCAGTCAGGACATCTAGACATGCTAAAGCTACAACCTTATCAAAAATGTTACTAGTCCTACTGTTTTATATCCTTGCAAATCATTTTCTGTAATTGAATCTATGCCTATATGTATCAATTCTTCAACACCCCCTTTTTCCCAGTTTGCATATGGGGTCAGGGTGTCACTTCAAGAGTGACAATCATCTAGATCCAAGGTTTACAACACCAGGTGGCTAGGCCTGCTGATATAGCTTGCCCACACCACACACTCACATGCACTCATACCTATGCCCAATTTAGAGTGTCCAAGCCACCTACTGCATGTCTTTGGAATGCAAAAGGAAACCCGAGCACCTGGAGAAAACCCACACAAACACAAGGAGGACATGCAGACTCCACACAGAAGGCACCCTAGCTGAGAATCAAACCGGGGAACCTCTTGCTGTGAGGTGATAACACTATCCACTGCACCACTGTGCCGCAAGGAATGCACATATGCATATCTATTTATTTATTTATTTATTTCACATTTGTTAACCGGGTTGGTCTAACTGAGCACATGCCCATTTTCAGTAGAAAAAAGGAGAAAAGAGAAAAGCTCCGAATGTAAATTCTTTACAAAAGCAAACACATATTAGAGTATTAATTATTTAAAAAATGCAGTACAAATTACAGCATGAACGCAAACATATGCACAGATGTCATAGAAATATATGGAAATACATATAATTTGAGGACAAGTACAAGGAGAAGTATCTAATATGCAGTGAAGAATTTTTGAGATTGAGTAGCAAAGAAAATAAAAAAATATGCGGAAGAGAGTGGTAAAGTAGGACCCTGACAGGAGCAGATCCAGTTTTCTGGAAGAAGTGTTTTAGTTCTTTATTAAAGCTGTTTGTGTGATGTTTCTCAAATTAGAGGGCAGTTGTTCCAGATTTTAGTTATGGATGATCTATATAGGAGATTGCCTGTGTTGATTTTGGGTGTACATGTCTCTAGAAGAAGTTTCTCTGAACTGCGGAGGGGACGAGGGGGGGATAG
>NC_056728.1:1870896750-1870901750 GCF_019279795.1 Protopterus annectens
TGCACCTGTAGTGCAGGGTACATTGTATTACAAGAATACAATGTAATTCTCCCTCAGCCTAACACCAGCATCACTTTAAGCCAATCTCCGATCTCCTTTAATAAAATCATCCTCTCATTTCTCCATCATGATATCCTCTTTGTAATTCTGACACACATGAAACATTCTAGCCACAGTTTCATATAGTAAGTGCTTAATGTTTGCTTTTATCATTGAGAAAGTATTTTCATCTGAAACCCAGTAGTCAGAGACTTAGGGACACACATAGATAGCAATCTAGCCTTTGATCATCACATGTCTACAGTGGTGAGGAAATTATTCTATGCTGAGCAACTTATAAACAAAGGTATGACATCTATGTCCAAGGAAGTAATTGTTCCACTCTATTCAGCATTCATCAGACCTATCATTGAGTACAATACCCCCTTTGGTATGTACCTAACCAGGCATATCCAACAATTGGAATGTCCACAGAGGTTTCTCAATAAAATAATACAGGGAGAAGTAATATATCCTATGCAGACTGCCTCAAGGCCCTATCCCTGTATTCTGTGTCCTACATTCTTTTGAGGGAGATCTATGTCTGGCATACAGGGCATTGTCAGACCCCACTCTGATGGACCTCGTGCATATCCATAAAACAAACAGCACTAGAATTACCCATTCTAAAGACTTAAACCTTAACTGTGATATAAATAGAACCTGCTGGAGAGATAGGTATGTATCCCAGAGACTACCCTGTATATGGAACAAGCTCCCTATCCATGTGAAGCAGAGTTCCTCCCTAACCCAGTTCAAGTGCATCTTGGACAATTGGATGGAAAACCAGAAATTCATCCCTGGTTTGGCAACTATGTCTCTAATGGACAGAGGTAACCTGTCAATGGTTCATCTCAAAGGCTCATGCTTACACTTATCAAAGGTATTAGAACTTATCAGAGATTTGGGATGCATGGATAGGCTTAAAAAGGCCCCTGTGGTTGTTAGCGTAGTAAACACCTATGAACCTATGAAAAGGTGTTGCCAGGAGAAACTAACAGAAGCACAGAATCATGAGAAGTTAAAAGCTAATGAGTCTTCTGACCCTTATGCCTCAGCAGTTCTCATATTAGACTGTGTCTCACCTCTCAAGGAGTGCTAGGCCACCAAGTCCAGGGTGAATTTATGAACACCCATCCGATTATTCAGGTCACATATGAACATATGAAGGAAGTGAATCACACTGCTTTACCTGTGTGTGTGTGTGTGTGGGGATGGCACTGAATAATGAATCGGAATCTGCACTTTGTTTTGCTTACTTGCTGAAGCAGGTTTAAGTCCCTTGTTCTGGTATTTGCTAGACTGTTGGATTTGTGAAACTACAGTAGATTCTGGATTATTGTGTCTCTGATTTCTTGAAAGCCAAAGCTTAGGTCTCCCCCGAGTTGCCTAGACAACACAGGAAAAGAGGGTTTGTGTCTCTATGTTTTCCTGGTAGATTTGAGATTTTAAACCTGTGATCCTGTCTGTTAGGAATCTCTCTAGTATTTGCACCTGCCTGATATATCTGGTTGGATACATCCCAAACGAGGCATGCTATTCTGTAATTGGTGTGATGAGTGCTGAAAACAATGTGGCAACATCCTCTTTAGATCTTGGTGACATTCCCTTATCAATGAGCTGTGCCAAGTAGAAGGATTTCTTGACAACTATGGCTCCATGGTGATCATTGCATATGCTGTATAATAACTAATTTAAAGAAGAAACTCAGAGTGACAGAAGGAGTTTACCTGTTACTTTTGTTGTAGCATTATAATTAAAAATGGAGCAGTCCAATGAGAGACTAATCTGTGATGAGCAGATATGTTCATTTCAAACAAATGCTACAAATGCAAGAAAGAACAACAGTTAACATTGCTATTTACCACTCATCTAAAGCACCATAAAGACTTCAAACATGCATACACACGCACATAAAAATGCACACGTACACATAAATTAAATTCAGTTCAGTCTAATTAACACACTGAGGCTAGTGATTTGGTTTTACCTGACAGACTTGTATATCTCTGCTTTGCTACTATGATGTACACCAGTGAAAGATAATAAACTTTAATAGCTGAAAGAATCATAAGAGGTGACATTTTTGAAAATAACGAGTTTAATGTACCTGACAAAAATTTATGCTCCTGCCTTTTGCCTCATAAATTACATTAGAAGAATGCCTCATGGTAGAACAAATACAAATTCATTGTTAATATTTTACAAAACTATTACACTTTATTTGGATTTCAAGTGCTGTAAACATGGCAATAGGGTATCTGAACACTGTATAGTGGTTTGGGAAAGAGACTAACTCTTTTTGTCAACAATAGTTTTGAAAAACATTTTTTTTTAGAATTACACATAATGAAGTAGCCAGGTTTGTTTTTTGCAAGCTGATAGCTTATATTATAAGTGCATATACTCTATTCAGTCCTTAATTGCTTTTACTTCCAGGTGAAAAGGCTACTATTGTATATTGCAAGTACTTTTTCCTTCTCAATTTGACTTTACTTGAAATTAGTTAAAGAAGCCTAGTCTTCAACACCATATCAAACTTTTCTGTAAATATTTCACAATATAATTGGAGGCCAGGTTATTTTTTGTCATAAATGGCAGACTATTTTGATCAGATACAACAATGTGGCTAAATAGTATTTATAAATGTGCACGTACATAAGGTTAATGCAAGGAAATAAGGAATACTGATCTATGAAATTATAACCTGGTGAGGTTTCTCAGGCTATCTGTTACCTGCATCATTGTTAACATGCATCTGAAAAAGGAGACTATGTCATTTAGAAAGGCAACCTCTGCATGGGTCTAGAATGTCACAGAATTATGTAGCATGCTGGGATACACCCCTCTCTCATTATGCAAATCTGCAAAACTATGTACATAAATATATGATAGCCACAGATCAGGAATACTTTGGCATGGAAAAAGTGTCCATTTGGTATACCACCCTGAAGACCAAATGCAATGCCATCATATAAGACTGTGCGTTGGCAGCATGCTAAGGACAATCTATGTCTTCCCTTCCACTTTCACAAGCAAAACATTTAGTATTAGAGCCATCCATCAAGTTTGCCACAACCTGCTACTTCATCATTAAACCAGGGAAGTAAGCATTCACAGTGTTTGGTATCACAGACCCCCTGACACTTCTTATCAATATCTGCCATACTAAATAAAATATGCTTAATGTTATTATGCACACACGCATGGCATCCCACATTCTACCTTGCTTCTATCTACATGTAGAATAAGGAACAACTACACCTCTTCATGCACTATCGCATCCAGCCTTAGATGTGTGGTCAAAGGCTGAGTTCATCATCATTTTAGTAGTTTGCCAATGTTTCAGTAGTTAAAGTGTTGAAATCTGTTTGCACAATATAATTTACAATTGTAGTGTATGAGGTAAGGAATGACATAGAGACAGAGAATTATTAGGAAACAAGTACATTTATATTGTTTTAGTATTAAAAGGAATGCAAAAGGAGGAGCTCTAACAATCTGGAATACCAAATCTCCTTCCCAGTTTAAATCTAAGAACAAGTACTAATATGGTTCCTGCGAGGGAATCGAACCAGGAATGAAGAACAAAATGCTAATGACCACAATATCAAACTCTCAAACTTGCACTCCCATTAAATGCCATGGGATCTTCAACATCTACCCGAATTATCAAAACTCAGCCAGGTGAGGCCTCAGTTTAATTTCTCATCTGTGGGTGAAACACTCTGGAAAGCAGCCCCCCCCCCCAAAAAAAAAAAAAACTGCACTGCAGTGTCAGCACTGGAAAATGTATCCAGCTACTTGATGTGGGAATAAAACCCACAGCATTCTGCATCAAAGAAGAGTCTGCTACCTGTTACGTTACTGAGACTACGTGGGTAAAGGCATTTGGTTTGGCAATTAAGATTAAGATAAATTCCCCTGCACACAATTTATTACCTCAGTATACATCTCACAAATGCTGTTGCATATTACTGTTTTCATCTCCTATTATCTTTGAATCCCCTCCTGGTAAAAAGGTTACCTAAGACTAAAGTAAAAATAAATAAGCAAATAAATAAACACACTTCTTTCTTGGGTGAGGCTCCATTACAAGTATTCAATGCAAAATACATTTACAATACAGTGGACAAGCTAAAGTTGATAAAAACACAGTCATCTACACAATCTTTTTGGTAGCTGTCAGAAAAAAAAATGTTTTTCGACCCAAAGTCCCTCTCTTGTTTTCTTTTAATATACCAAACAAAATATATCAAATCTATGGTTGCACAACCATGGGGAAAATAAAACATTGCTATTCACACATATTACAATTTTTCAGTACAACACACAAACATTGAAACAATTTGAAAACATTCAATGCAGGGAATTGAAGTGTGACAGATTAGATTTGGTAGAATGGTTTATCAAATGGTTGCTGTCCCAGTACAGTATGTACAGACACTCCAAGAATATGGTAACACACATATGTATTCAAACAACATACATTTAGCAAGGAAATGACACAACAAAAGTTCTAGAAATTACCAAATTTTGCACTCTTTGCTCAATAGAAACTATTACAGATAAAGGGGAGACAACTGTGAGAAGAACTGATTGAGAAAGGTACATGAGGGGAGACACAAGAATGTAAGAAGCAACAAATTAACAAAAATGTGTTGAAAGGTGATATTTACATTTGGGTATATGATTGCCTGAAAGCAAATTATGCCACTTCTTTTACAAGGGAAATAATATGTTGAACTGTTAAGAAGATGCTACACTGAACAGAACTAAACAAGCTCAGGGCAATGTATGTACTGTGATATGTTGTCAAGAAAAGAAAAATATAGAGGAAATAGTGGCAGTAAACAATTACTATCCTGTTAGATTTCTGGAATTTCTTCAAAAAGAAAAAAAAATCATGATATACTAGAATATTTCAGATATTCAGTCTGCTGGTTGAGCAGGGTTTTATT